>NC_057809.1:179216549-179430535 GCF_018294505.1 Triticum aestivum
GGGGAGTGTTTTCGGGGCGGGCGGGGTGGCACACCCCGGCCGCGGGCGGCGGCGGGGGGGGGGGCCTGTTTGGCCGGTGCTGGCTGGCGGCTTAGGGGGTGGAGGTTGAAGATGAACTGTAGGCCATTCGGCACGGTCATGGAATAATCTAGAGTGGAAACAAGGTCTTCAGAGCACACAATACTATCTGACGAAGCGCATGTCCTGCTGGTTACAGATAGCTCCTCACAGGAGGATTCAGAGACAGATGACCAGTCCTATCCCCCCCGAGGTGCATGCTCTAACTTGGCAGGGTTATGTTGCTCATATCGTGCGTATGGTCTCTTGCATTGCTATGTCATTTGCTTAGTTTAGACATGATTTGTGTGAATGCCACCTGTTTAGTGTCTAATTACCATATATGTGAATTATGCAATGCCATCTTTTTGCAAGACATTATATACGTGAATTATGCAATGCTATCTTGTTGCAAGACATTATATATGTGAATTATACAATGCCATGCTGTTTAGCCAAGCGTCATATATGTGAATTATATCATGTCGTCCTTTTTTTGTATATCTCATTGCTTTTGTCGACAATGTTTCTATATTCAACTGCTCTTCCTGTGCATCAGCCATTTGAATTGGTGATGGAGAAATCTAAAATGAAAACAAGGTCTTTAGAGCAGACAATGCTACCTGGTGAAGCAGATATGTTGCTGGTTATAGATAGCTCTTCAGAGGAGGATTCAGAGGCAGATGACCAATCCTATTATCCCCCTGAGGTGTATGCTCAAACTTGGCAGGGTTATATTACTCATATCATGCATATGTTGTATTGCAATGCTTAGTTTTTACATCATATACACGATATTGAATGCCAAATCCTTAGTTGACACATCATATATGCGATTGCCCTCTGCTCACTTCCTTAGTATATAAATCATATATTTGAATTATATCATGCCATGATGTTTACATAGACAGCATGTATCAGAATTATGGCATGCCAACCCATTTTCTAAAGACGTAATATAGTTATATCATCTCATCCTGTTCACATAGTCATCATATTTTGAATTATGTCATTCTATCCGTGAATTATATCATGCCATCATGTTTCCATCGACGACAATTTTGTGATTTATGGCATCCTGTTTACATAGTCATCATATTTATATCATGTAGTTATATCATGTCATCCTGTTTACATCGTATAGTTATATCATGTCATCCTGTTTACATAGTCATCATATTTTGAGTATGTCATTCTATCCTGTTTAGTTACCCTTCATACATGCGAAATTGTGTCATGCTATCCTGTTTAATTAGCCATCATATATTTGAAATTATGTCCTGCTTTCTGTTTGGTTAGACAACATACATGTGAATTATTTCATGCCCTGTTTTCTTCCCTACTATCCGTTGCACCTGTCTCTTACAATGTCTGTACATTCAATTACTTTTGTTGTTTATCAGCCATTTCAACTGGAGGGGGTGATGGCAGTATCTGTGGGAGTAAAAACACGGTCTTCGGAAAAGATCATGCTACCTGTCGATGGAGATAGAACCACGGTTGTACTTGCCCAAGAACCAGCCCCACCACACATAACCCAGACTCCCCCTACCCAGTTGCACAGAGAACCAGCTACACCCCTTCTAACCCCAACCCCAGCAGATAGTAACCCAGTTCCCGTTGACACAACACCGTCTCCACCAGAGAGCACCCAAACACGAGCAGTTAGTAAGGCAACTGCGGTGCCCAAAGCACGAGGACCACCACTCCGAACCCCAAGTCAACGCTTAAAGTAGAAGAAGAATTGTTCTCAGGTCAGGTTCCATAGCTATGGTTCATACTACTTTGATCTTGCATCACTATATTTACTCATACCAACTAATTTCAAATTTGAAGGATGCAATTGAAACTCCAATGGCGCAACAGGTATGTTTTAAACCTGTTTCTTTAACGTGTTTCCTGTTGTAACTTCCTCTATGTTGATTTCAGTTTAAATTGAATAAACAATTATGTTCTCATGCCATGCACATTACAAGTGTTATTATTGCTATGTAGTTTCCCACACTTATATTCTGTCTATGCTGCTTTGTCTTAAATAGATATGATTCAAACTGTATCTATCTTGATTTGGCAACAAAAACTAGAATGATATAGACCATACAGTGACCATACTACATAGATATATGTTTGTTTCAAGCTGTTATCCTGTCCACCTTACTACTGAGCTGATTTACCAAAATGAGTTTCATATACTACATTGTAAACCTGTGTTGTGTTTGTTTGTTTCTCCTTAGAACGCGGATAAAATATTGGAGAAGAGTACCCTGTTATGCAATGGTAAAGGAAGTAATGCAGATCAGGTTCAAGATAGTGAGACATCCCTGTTGTTCTCCAAGAAAGCTGATAAAAACTATATTGAAGACACTAAGACAACCCCAAAAGTCCTGTCTTGATGTAGTGTTCGAGTTACTGGTTACTACTGCTGGCACCAGCTCTTAGAACTCGGTGCCTGAATCAGTTCGGCTTCTTGAGTCTCAACTTCAAGTTGAAAGACATCGATCAGATGTTATGCGACAGGAAGCCGAAGGACTGAGGAAGTCGATGCAGAATTCAGATGCATACTTTCTGGTGCAACAACAAGTGTTGGAGGATTTATGCGCCAAACAAGAGAAAGTTAATAAGCTTGCTAAGCATCTTGCCAACATTATGGGTACACAGGATATTGTTTCTTGAGCTCTTCTGAAGTGGTTTCAGTTCTGGACTTGTTTTGCTGCGGCGTTTATATGCTGCTTTGCTCCCTATATTTGCACTTGTGGTGAACTTTGATGCCCAGTGGATGTAATATGTGTAATAGCCATGATAGCCTAGCGTAAGTTGCTTGCTTATTTATTTCTGTTGTCTTGTTTATTTTTTTCTTGTAGTGAGTGCAGTTCTCTTTCCGCAGTTTGCTAGTGGCCGCAATAACCAATTTTTTTAAAACTAGGCCACATTAACAATGGGCTACATATTTACTGTAGTTAACATGAGCCTCCTACGGGTCATAGAAATAATGGGCCTTCCAAGGGCCGTAGAAACAATGGGCCTTCTACGGGGCATAGACACAATGGGCCTTCTACGGGCCGTATCATCAATGGGCCTTCTACGGGTCGTATGATCGGTTGGCCAAACATGGGCCAATAACAGACCACATTATGGTCGTAGATGGGCTAGAGTTAAAATCGTCCATTCATGGGCCGACCATAACGGGCCATCGTTAATAGGCCATATTTGATGACGCTATGAAAACGGCCCAACGTATTAACGGGCCACAAACGGGCCAACTGTAACCACGGGCTGTATTTGGCCCACAAGCAGAAAATGACAGTAACGGACCGAAAGTAAACGAATGCTGGAAATGAGCCCAAGAATAAATGGGCCTTGAGAAGGCCAAAAGATAACATGGGCTGGAAACGGCCCAACGGAATAATGGGCTGTTAATGGGTATAAAGTGATACACTGTTCATTACGGGCCAGTTTTACCAAGTGCCGTTAATGGGCCGAGGGTTACTAAGGGCCTCATATGGGCCAAAAGACGTCATGGGCCATACATGAGTCAGAAGTTAAAACGGGCTGGAATTATATTAGATGGGCCAGATGACGCTACTGGGCCTAATTCAGATAGGCCGTAATTGGGCCCTGGGTTAGTGGGCTGTAAACGGGCTATATGCGAACAGGCCGTTAACAGGCTTGCCGTGGGCCGGGCCGCCACCTTTTGACCAAGTTAAACGGGCCGGCTTTCCACAGGAATGGGCCTCTGTTGAGCCGTGCCACGTGTCGACGTATCATAGGCGCTTTGGGTCCAATGAGTGGATGACATCAGTCCCAACGGTAAGCCGACACGTGTTTCCTCCAGCCAATGATGATTTTACATGTGGAAAATCCCCATTGGTCGGGGCTGTTAACGGGTTATCGGATCCAAAACTGGACCCGATAGCTTCACAGCGTTCCATTATGGTGGATGCCACATGTCGGTCACCCTTGATGAAAGCACTTCTGTGACACGCGATTTATCGTCATGGAAGTGGACACTTCCGTGATGATAATTTTGGCAATGTCATGGAATTCTTCTACGACAGCACAGGTATGACTATCTTGTTTCTGACATAAATTTGTCATGGATGTACATGCATGACAGAAAATGTGACCTACTGTGACAAACATGTATCATCATGGAAGTGTATCTTTTTTGTAGTGGGGGAACTATGACGAAGGGACGCACTTGTCCAAAATGTAGGGTGTGCTACAAAAGTATCCCCACCGATTTGAATTACTGGCTCTTACGGCTTAGGGTTAGAAGGGGGATTTCACGTGTCGGGATTTGGCAGCTGGAGGGAGTATTCACGCGCGTTGTAATTTCACGATAGCAAGGCACGGGTTGTGAAGGCGCGAGTTTTGGGAGCACGATATTTGAATTTTAGGGATATAACAAGGCGCGGGTTGAATTTTAGGGACAAGCCTAACGTGTAATATTTTACTTGTACGTACCAAATCAATTCGCACTTGCCTCAACGAAAAAACGAAAAAAATTAAAACTATTCACACCACACAAAGAGAGAGTCTTGTCCCGTTTTACTATACAAATGCTATTCAAAGTTATGAATCCATGTTATGTCCAATTAATTTTTTTCGCTGGCTGTATAATGCATGTAACCTACTCATACCAACATTTTAGTGCATTCCAGATGTCTATAGTACCGCTGCAATTTGAACTAAATTTGAATTTGTTTCCCTATTTGAATAAGAATCTACAATCATGATCGTTGCCAACTTCAACCATCATTCGTGTGTTACCTTGACAACACACCACATGATTACTATAGAGATAGATATGAACTATGTGTACTATATGAACTCGAATTCAATTTTTTGAATACACTTGATGTTGATTCCAAATAATAGTACATTTGATGTACTAACTAGATACTCATAATCTAAATCATGTTCCATACGTAGACCAAGTTTATCACACAAAGTATAGTGCCCCGCCCCCTACATTATGACAAGTATTTAGCCCTGAGCTGCAAAATCCACACATTAGCCCAAATTATAATCAATGTTGTACATTATGATATCTTCTTCAAGTATCCGTATCCACTTTTTTATAATGAATTATGATCTCTGTTCGTCTTTTACACCATCACGATCCTCTTCTCTTTGTAGCTAGCTAGCACTAACTTTCTATCGTGCATGCACATGCCCCCCCTCTCACCCTCCCTCAATGTCCCCTCCATCGCACAGGTTCATTATTTCTCTTTAGGTCGTTCACCCGCGGTGTGTGTAGGCCCCCTGGCTCCTTCTTTTCGGCACTTACCGGTCGATATACCTCTCTAGCCAAGTGTGCCTACCACAAACACATACTTCCCCTCTTCTCTTTTCACCATCCATGCCCCCTATTTCCAATACGGTTCCACACAGGTGCACACTCCCGCCCCTCTTTTCATCGATCTCATACTCGCACACTCCTCCCCCTCGACATAGTAGGCCTCTCGCACCACCTCCTAGCCGCACCCCTCTCCCTTGTCTGTCTCTCCAGACCTTATTTGCTTCTAACACATGCATGCATTTATACGTACCAATCTCCCTACATATAGCTAGGTCGACTATAATTCTTTTTCCCCACGCACCGATAGACTTACCTCACTAGTTATGTCTCTCCCTTTCTCGGACACATGACGGTTGATCTTCCTATGTAGTTACATATGCTTACCACAACCATATCATCTCCCCTCATCATCCTTGCATACCTCCCGACCCATCTCTCACACGCACGTGCATAGACAGACAAACATCCCCGGCCCTCTCTTATTGATATTGCACTCATACCCTCCGTTTGTCTAGCAGGCCTCTCCCACCATTTGTGAGAAGCCACTCCACCACCAACCCTCCGACACTCTACCTTTGTCTTTCTCCCAACCTTATTCCTCCCCTACACATATGCATGGATGCCGATCGATCTCCCTCAATACATAGCTAGGTCTATCTCCTTCTCCACACATATACTAGTCGATCTACCTCTCTATAGTTAGGTCTCTGCCCCCCCCCCCCCACACCGATAGTCGAACGTTGTAGGTAGGTATCCATGCCACAGAGAAAAACTGCACCTCTGCCCTCTCAAATTCCAGTAGGCCAGCCGCCCTGTATCTTTGACGTGGGCAAACACAAATTTGATGGCACTCTTTATCGGTCATGCAGCCACACACTTCATCCATGTTTTTGATTCTATCGATATCTCATGCCGATGATCCCTTCCCTCTCTTCTCGTGGATCGCTCCCTCTATATATGATATATCCATGACTCTATTTCACACACATTGCATATGTTACATTTTTTTGTTTGAGATATCATCGACACATTGCCTCTGTTTCGCACAAACCATCTCTCTCACACCCAACCATGTACGTACATGCACCTAAAGAAGAGGTGCACGCAGGACACACATACTCACGTCTCGTTCCTGGCCACACCCGCGTGGGTACACAATGGAGTTCGTTTCCGTACGAAAAGGCAGCCCACATGATAATTTGACGCGTGTAGCAGTTGTTTACTCGAAGGAGGGTCGTGTACCACACGTAGATGGAACAAAGTTCGACTTGACGTGTTAGTATTAAATAAAGTTATATTCCTCAATGGCATGTATAGAATACAAAACGATTGTCGTGGGGAAAATGGAAAAATCCGCTCCACTATATAGAACGGAGCCTGCCTGCCGGGGTTTGTCTCTCGTCACACCATCTCACACAAGGCGGCGGTGGCCTGTCTCTCTCACCGTTGGTCAGTGATCCGGCCGCATCTCGTCCATCGGTGGAAAGGGAGGATGTGCATTGTTTCTCCGTTTGACGGTGTTGAGGCAGCACGTCTCGATCTCCAGTGTGGTAGGGCCTTCGCCACTTCCTCGCTGCCACAGTATGGGAAGATCCCGGCCGTCGGCGCCCTCCTAATAACATCTCGACGACCTTCAGGTACAGCTTCCCCCGGCATTGCTCCACTGCCCATCTTCCCATGTTGCTGCATGTGGAAAATCCTGCATGTGGATCTTCTTTAGTTGTTTGCTGAAAACGTATCTCGGCCGGCCTACTTTCCATCTTGCAATCTCGTCCTCAAACCATTTTTGATAAACCACCGTGCTGCTATCTTTCCCTTTTTACATGGAATATGCTTCTTTTTTGTCGGCATATGTGTCTTCAACTCGTGTTATTGGGCAGTAATTGTTTCCTTTCTACCTCCTTTTGCAAACAGGGCTATCCATTTCACCTTGTTGCTATTGCGGCCTTTTGGTGAACTACACAAATCACTTTTTTCTTAAGAGTGTTTTGTGCAGTTTTGCCAAAATGTCACAGGGCAACGTTTTTACATTTCCGTGGGACTACAGAAAGGGAGATTGGTTTTGCTATCCTCCTCATCCAACTTCGTGCCTAATCTTCTCCGACAAGTAGTTAGTCCTAAAGAGAGATCGCAGAGGTGATCGACTTCTATTTGTGTGTGTTATGTTTCAACATCTAGTTCCACTATTATTGTAATCACACTGACTAGATATCTTTGCAAATAGGGATGGTCAGCTTGATTTTAGTGGAGCTACAAAAAAGATCAGATTGTGATGTCCTCCATACACCTATTTTTTGGCTATAGTGCTAGGTGAAACTAGCTGCCAACCAATGAACACAATGCCCAGGAAATGGAGCCATGCCTACGAACATCATCGATTAATTATATATTTTTCTTTATTTGTACACCTTCTCACAACTTTGTCTTCAGTTGTGATGTGAATATTGGCATTGATTTGTGAACCATTGAGATGCATTAGCAGCCATGGTAGTTTCATTTGTATTTGATGGAATGTTTTAACGAGATAATCTTGTGGTAAGAGGACACATGAATCCTAAGTTGAAACCTTTTTTTCCTGCGGGAACCAAAGTTGAAACCTTTTTTTCCTGCGGGAAACAAAGTTGATACCTTCATAGCATCACGATACAATTTCATTAAAATTATGCGTACATATAAACAAATCCTGAATGATTGATAGCAATGCCATAAACAATTCAACTTCATTTCACCGACATGCGGGACATCCTTCATCTGGCTCCACCTGCCAAGCAGCAATATTGAGTGCACAACTGCAGGGAATAATTCACCCTGGTCGTTGCACCGCAATAGTAATGACTAGTGAGCAGTCAAATCATAGAGCCCCACCTTCGCCACAGTAAGTTGCTTGGACGAAGCAACCATCATTTCTCTGTTTGTTAAATCCGCTAGTACTCCCATATTCCCAGAGTAGTAAGTTTCTCGGGCCCCTTCCGTCGCTCACGTGCGCGCGGTGGCTCGCAGGAAGAGGAGAAGCTTTTGCTTTTTGATAGTGTGCTTAATACAGGCGGTGGACGTGCAACAGTTCATTCGGTGTCAGATTGCTAGATGTATCTATACTGTAGTACCATCATCATTGTTCGACTTTCGGAAGAGGCGAAGAGCCAAGCGCACGGTCACCTACTCATAGTATAACCGGCCGTGTTTGCACAAATTTTTTAACGTAGTACCTGAGTGGATTGCTCCAGTGGTCATCACACATGAGCCAATCAATTCGCACCCTTTCGCGCTCCATTTTGTCTTGCGCTCTGTCGGGGGTTTGGTGCGACATATGCCAACGGATGGCTTATCATGGTGGGGGCGAGTAGGATGTCGCCGGTGCCTGGAAACGGGATGAGGCGAAGACATGCATGTCGGCGAATCTTACCCAGCTTCGGGGCTCTCCGGGGAGATAATACCCCTACTGCTGCTCTGTGGGGTCTCCACATGATCACTATGGCCAAGTGTTTACACGGTGGCTCCTTGAGCGGTTTCTGGTGGTAGAAGAGGGCAAGGCTAGCTCTCTCCTTCTATCTAGTATGGTCTAGAACTGCTGGGATCCCCCCTTGCATGGGTGCCCTGGGGGGTTTATATAGGCCTACCCCCAGGGGTACAATGGTAACTTGACTGGGCGCGGGCCCCGCCGTCAGTGCCTCCGACCTCCGACTTCTCCGCCGACTGCTGGGGCCTGCCGACTGGTGGGCCCCGCCGACTGGTCTGGTACGGAGCCGACAAGCCGCGTCCGCCGCGGGCGGGTCTTGCCGGCAGCTGATTACTGTAGCCGTGCTTCTGATGACGCAGGCTTGGTCATGGGGTCGTGGCAACAGCCCCACCGCCTGGCGGGCGATCACTGTGGCCACTCCCCATCTCATCTTGATTAATGGCGCGTGGGCCCCAGGGGAGGGCTCGGCCGACTCCCCCGGGCCGACTCCCGACGGGTCCGACCGGCGGTCCTCCCGCCGTCTGCCGAGGTCTCGCTGACTGGTGGGCCCCGCTGCCTCCAGGCCGTACAGACAAGCTGTCGTGGGCGCAGGACTTGGTACTATGGTGCTGATGTCAGGGCCGGCCGGGCAACAGTGCCACGCCGCCCGAAGATTTTCCCGGGTACGGCGTGCTGTGGCCATGCCTGCCCTTGGTAAGGGGCGAGGAGTGGGCTTCACTATAGCCACGCCCCTGCCCCGTCCCCTCCGATGAGGTCATGGTTTGTTGGAGTCGCCGGCCGACTCCCCAAAGCCGGCTTCTCTGGAAGTTGTCCCTGGGACTCGGCCGTGAGCGGGCAGTCGGCCGCCCTGCCGTTGACTCCTCAGGAGGCGGCTCTTCGCCCCGGGGTCTTGAGGGGCGCAGCCTGCCCCGATGTCTTGAAAGGTTATGGGACTCGGGTTGGCCTACCCGTGGCCCATTACTCCGACAGTAGTCCCCGAAGCTGGTGAGGCGCCACGGATGATCGGCCGAGAAGCCTCAGCAGTTTCTCTTTCTGGGTGCTCAACACATGGTCTTGATTGACTTTTGTCGGGCCGTCTAGAAGGAGTCGGACTTGCTGAACTCGGACTCCACTCAATTTCGACTTGCTCGGTATTTCGAACGTCGCGGCGAGATTTAAGTGGCGTTCTAGCTAAGACTCCAGGCCTCCGCCCGTTCTTGGCCTGTCACACGAGGGCACGTGGCTAGGCCGTCCTGTCAGCCCACGCGCGGGACAGGACAGGCCCATAGGCGGGGCCCGCCACTACCGCGCCTCGGCGCCCGAGCGGATCCGCTGCGGCCCTGGTGGACGGTTGGGATTACCGTGGAGTTACTGCGCACAGTAACTTTATGGGGATCGTGGGGGTCGTGGGGTTGTGGGCGCAGTAAATCCCCACGTCCGTCCCCTCGGCTTCGCAGCCCACGGGGCTATAAGTAGGGCGAAGAGGGGGGCACGCGCGCCCCTTCTTCCCACTACTCCTCGTTCTCTTCCTCCTTGCCGCTCCTCGCACTCCTCCTTCCTCTTCTCTTCTTCGCTCCGCCGCACGCCCAAGCTCCGGCGAACGCTGCTGCAACAGCTCGCGATGAGTTCTTCCTCCGCTGCCGCGCCTCCCCCAGTGCGTTCTGGCACCTGCGACGGTTCCGAGGTTCATGAAGACCACATTGAGTTCCTCGGCCGGCCCCGTCGGCTTCCCGGCGAGGATCGCGTGCAGGTGCGTCTTGCGCCAGAGGGGGAGATTTCCCCCGCCCCGCAGGAGGGCGAGCGGGTCATCTTCCGCTCGCACTGCCTACGCGGGCTAGGGCTGCCGGCGAGCAGCTTTTTCCGGTCTTTCTTGGAGTTCTACGGCCTCCAGCCACACCACCTCACCCCAACACAGTGGTGCTGCTGTCCGCCTTCGTGGCCTTGTGCGAGGGCTTCCTCGGAGTCCTCCCCACCCTCGAGCTCTCGGGGGAGTTCTTCTTCTCCAAGCTCGGCACCGAGGCCGCGGGCGTACCGGCTCAATGCGGCGCCTTCATCGCCGTGCGAAGGTCAGGAGCCGACAACCCCTTCCCCTCCATCTCGTTGATAAAGCCGGTGAAGATGTGGCAGAGATCCTACTTCTATGTTAGGAACGTCGCCACGAGGGGCGACTGGGTCAACCTGCCGGCTTTCGAAGCCGGCCTGCCGGCTAGGAGACTGCCCAACTGGTCGTACCGGGCCAGGTCGCTGACACCTGCGGGAGCCGGCGTCATCACGCGACTCCGAGTGCTGACGCAGTCAGAGGGTCTGACTGGTCCGGACCTGCTGGCCGCCTTCATCTCGCGCCGAGTTCTCCCACTCCAAGGCCGCCCTCACATGATAAGCCAGATGAATGGGCGCCACGACCCGAGTCGGATGTGCACCAAGGACATGCCTCACGAAGAGGTGGCCCTCATGGTGAACTACCTCTCGGACAGCAGGCTCCCGGAGGACTGGCGATTCGGCAAGGAGCCGTACTCCTGCGCCAACCCCCCGCCCGTGGTGAGTCACCTTTCTTTTCTTTCTTTAGATTGTATTCTTCTTTCCGAGTTTTGTTTTGACCAGTCGGCTTTGGTTAGAATCCCCTTCTTCACCCACCAGCCGGCACCTCGGGGCCGGCCCGTGAGTTCGTCGCCGACCGGGCGGAGAGCGACGTTGACGACCTCGATCTGGGGGCGGCGGCTCTGGAAGACGACTCCGAGGGAGGAGGAGGGACAACAGGTGACTTCAGGCCTTCGGCTACCTTCGCCGACTGGCCTGAAGACAGCGCCGAGGGAGAAGTCGCCCCTCGCCAATGGCCAGGAGCCAGCTAGCCTGGCGCGGGCTCTTCTGCCGCGCCGAGCGCTCCAGGCGGCGGGAAGAAGCACAGGGCCGTGCCGACCTTGTTCGGTAGTCGCCCGAAGAAGCCCAAGGGCTCGGGTGCGGCGACCCGGCGGGACGAGGCAGCCGCGAAGGCCAACCGCTTCCGTAAGGAAGTGAAGAAGCCGCCGTTGGTCTCCGCGTAAGTATTCTGTCTTCATAGTTTTATTCTTTCTTCGTGATTTGTCTGAGTCTCTACTTGCCCCTCTTTCTTCAGGGCCCCCTCTCTCTTGAGCGAGTCGCCGCCGCCTCCGTCATGGGGTCAGCGGAGATGTCCGCCACCACTCGGCGGATTGACCCCGCTGCTGACCTCCGGGAGGCGACGGAGCGGAATGCGCAGGAGAGGCGCAACGAAGAAGAGGCCCTCCGCCTGGAGAAGGCGGAGGCCGACAGGGCGGAGGCCTCCGCTAAGAAAAAACTAGCGGAGGCCGAAACCGCCGCCGCGGCGAAGCAGCAAGCTGAGGAAGCCGTACGCTGCCGGTCGGCCTTGCTTGTCACCCCGCTGAACTCTGCGCCGCCGCCTCCGGAGTTCACGGGGCCAACTAGAGAAGCCGGCGGGGAGAACCTCGTTGAGGAGAGGGAAGGCGGCGACCCCTCTACTCCGGACGCGCATGTTCCGCCGCCGCCTCCGCCGCCTTCTGAAGGCACGCAAGGTGAGCAGCCAGTGGACCCTCCGGTGCCGCCGACCGAAGACGAGGCCGTGGCGAGGCTACTCCTCCAAATCGGCTCACCAACGCGCCGTCGTCTGGAGAAGGCGACTTCGGCACCCCGCCCCCTGGAAGCCGACACCGCCAGCTCGGCGGCCCCAGACGCCGAAGCGACGAGCGCCGCACCTGTTGGGTGGGTGCGAGGAGGCGGCACAGGGCCGCTGAACCGGGCGCTCCTGGACGTCCAAGCGAAGCTCCGTGCTGAGGGCGACGCTCTCCAGAGTTGCACCAAGGCGTTCCTAGCATCACGGGCAGCCGTCCAGGTATGTTTTTTTTCCTTTGGTCTTTGTTTTCTTGCTCCTCTCTGTGGAGGCGCGCCAGCGCACCCACTGGGTGTAGTCCCCGAGTATCGGGCCGGCTGCTGAGCAGGCGGCCCGGAACTCCAATTGATGAACTTCTGGGTACTAACTTTGTCTGAAATGCTTGTTGCAAGATTACCACAACCTCCACGTCACTGCCTTCAACCGTAACGTTGAAGAGTTGGGCAAGCGGACCGCCGACTTGGCGGAGAGCCGGAGTAAGTCCCCCTTCTTTTTTTCTGCGGGGGCGCGCTGGCGCACCCGCGGGCTGTAGTCCCCGAGATTCGGGCCGGCTGCTAAGCAGCCGGGCCGGATCTCCCTGGTGACCTACTTTATTGACGACTATTGTTTTTCTTCCTTTCTTTCAGGAGCCAACGCTGCTCTTCAACAGCAGCTGAGCGAAGCCAACTCCACATTGCGCGCCAAAGGGGAGGAGTGCAGCAAGCTCGCCACAGAGCGCGATCTGCTGACCACTCAGTTCGCAAAGCAGAAGGAGCTGCTTGTGAAGTCGCAGAGGGAGGCGGAGGAGACGAAAACCGCCCTCTTGGCCGAGTTCTCGAGCGAGCGCTCCTCCTGGTCTGACAAGGAGGCGCTGCTGTCCTCCGGCTTCCACGAGATTGAAGACATCGTTGATGGTGAGCCTCTTTATTTTCTTTCTTCGAGCTGCTGACTTAGATCGTGCCAACTCCTGGTTTTTGACTTGCTTCTTCATTTTTTCATGTCTATGCAGACTTCTTCCCTGGGCAGTCACAGGCTGCCATCCAAGCCATCGAGGCTGACCATGAAGGTCAGAGGGCGGAGGGCACAAAGATCGCCGCCGATGCCCCCCGAACTCTTGACAAGCACATCCTGAGCATCGAGGCTCGCCTCCGGCCGGCTCACCGGATGCTGCGCCGGCTCCAGCGTGTCGGTGCCCAGGCGATTGCCGCCCTTTGGCCGGATATGCAGGCTCCGCGCACCCCCAGCCTGACGGCCAACGGGCTGGAGGTCGCGGCTGGTCATCTTGAGGCCTGGAAGGGCTCTTTGGCCCGGGCTGGAGCGCGCCGGGCCTTAGAGTTCGTCAAGGCGTGGTACCCGGGGCTGGATCTAGACCGGTTGGCCATGCTTCGGTCGGAGGCCCAGCCGGAGCTGGCGGCTGCGGAAGACGCCCTCGTCAAACATGCTGCGGCGATCGCCGAGTACAACGACACCAGCATCTTCGTCCCCGAGCGGTCTGAAGACGGCGAGGAGGTACCACCGGAGTGGTTTGGGATGAACCCAAACTATGGCGAAGACTCGGCGGAGGTGATTGGCTCCAGCGTCGAGGAGGAGGACGAGGCGGAGGATGGGGGCGAGGCGGAGGCACCAGAAGATGGAGCAGACGGCCAGCCTCAGCCCGACCGCGCCTCCAGCAACGAGCTGCGCGCGACCGAGTCGACTGCCACCGGAGGTGATCAAGCCGAGACTAGCCAGCTGGCTGCCCCGACGCCTGATGCTGGCGCCTCCTCCGACCCTCCGAATCCGTCTGCTGGCTCCTAAGCTGCCGCTGTATCTTTTATTTTATCTGCTTCAGTAGTCTTTGAAGAACTTGTTAATTCGCACAATTCCACCCGCGGGGTGTATTTTGAACCTCTACTCGACAATTCGGCCACGGGCCTATGTTATGTAAATATATATATCTATCTTTTCTTGCTCATTGTTCTTTTGGCTTTTTTCCTTTGCCACTTTCTCTTAGTTGCCTGCCTTGCCAATCGGACAGCCGCTCTACGGACTGTTGCTGGATCAAGTGCTAGGTACTTTGGGAAAGCAAGTACTTAACCGATTTCAAGATTGCTTGAGCAAGTTGGATAGAAGACGACAATCCAACTGTCCAAGAGTCGGTTTGCGAGGAAGGCTGGAAACCGTCTTGAGCTATGTTTTACGCTTTTAGTCCTTAGCCATTTTTCATGCGAACACCCATTCTACCTTACCTCTGCCCACCGTACAGTCGCTCTGCGAGCTGCGGCTTCTGACAGAAGACGGTTTAGGTGTTACACACTACTTGTCCGGCTGCAGGAAGCATTTCATAGTGCAAGGCGGCAAGTCCCCGGGCCGACTTGTCGAGCCCGGTGCCAACCGGCATGACAAAGAGTGACATACTTGTAGGCATAATTTTTATAATACAGACAAAAGAGGGCAGTCCCTGAGCTCGTCTCGGGGGGCCCGAAGTCTTGGTACTTTAATACAAAAGGTAGTGTGGTACATACTGCATCAACTGTAAAATCTTCGGAGGAGATTTGCATTCCATGGCCGCTCTGTCTCCTTGCCGGAGTCGTCCCTCTTGAGTGCTTGGGGCTTCTGAGCGTCGATCAGGTAGTAGGAATCGTTGCCCAGTACTTTGCTGCTGATGAAAGGGCCTTCCCAAGGCGCCGGCAGCTTGTGCTGGCCAGCTATTCGCTGGATCAGCCGAAGCACAAGGTCACCTTCTTGGAAAGATATTGGCCTGACCTTCCTGTTGTGGTATCGGCGTAGGCTCTGCTGGTAGATGCTGGACCGGCTGAGTGCCAACAGCCGGCCCTCTTCCAGCAAATCAACACCGTCTTGTCGTGCTTCTTCTGCTTCCTCCTCGGTGTACATGGTGACTCGTGGGGAGTCAAACTCTATGTCCGTTGGAATGACGACTTCGGCACCGTAGATGAGGAAGAAGGGCGTGAAGCCGGTTGACTTGTTTGGAGTCATGCGCAGACTCCAGAGGACGGCTGGCAGCTCGTCGAGCCAGCAGCTAGCCGAGTGCTCCAGAGGCTCGATCAGCCGAGGCTTGATGCCGGACAGGATGAGGCCGTTTGCTCGCTCCACTTGGCCATTTGACTGCAGATGGGCGACGGACGCTAGGTCCAGTCGGATGCCCTGTGTTGCGCAGAAACGGGCCAAGGCACCTTTGGCAAAATTTGTGCTGTTGTCGGTGATGATGCTGTGTGGTATGTCGTACCGAATTGTGATATCGGTGATGAAGGTCACGACAGTCAGACCGTTCAGTTTGTTAATTGGCTTCGCTTCCACCCACTTGGTGAACTTGTCCACTGCAACAAGTAGGTGAGTTAAACCACCTCGTGCTGTCTTGAATGGTCCCACCATGTCTAGACCCCAAACTGCGAAAGGCCAGGCAATGGGGATGGTCTTGAGCGCAGAAGCCGTCTGGTGCGGCTTGGAGCTGAACTTCTGGCAGCCTTTGCATTTTGGACCAACTCCTTGGCCTCTTCCAAGGCAGTCGGCTAGAAGAAACCGTGCTGTAGGATCGAAAGTATGTCTAGAGGGGGGGGGGTGATTAGACTACTTGACCAAATAAAAACTTAACCTTTTCCCAATTTTAGTTCTTGGCAGATTTTAGCTAATTTAGGACAAGTCAAGCAATCATCACATAATTCAAGCAAGCATGCAAAGAGTATATAGGCAGCGGAAAGTAAAGCATGCAACTTGCAAGAATGTAAAGGGAAGGGTTTAGAGAATTCAAACGCTATTGGAGACACGAATGTTTTTCCCGTGGTTCGGATAAGTGGTGCTATCCTACATCCACGTTGATGGAGACTTCAACCCACGAAGGGTAACGGTTGCGCGAGTCCACACAGGGCTCCACCCAAGGGTAACGGTTGCGCGAGTCCACACAGGGCTCCACCCACGAAGGGTCCACGATGAAGCAACCACCCACAAAGGGTCCACGAAGAAGCAACCTTGCCTATCCCACCATGGCCAATGCCCACACAGGACTTGCCTCACTAGCGGTAGATCTTCATGAAGTAGGCGATCTCCTTGCCCTTACAAACTCCTTGGTTCAACTCCACAATCTTGTCGGAGGCTCCCAAGTGACACCTAGCCAATCTAGGAGACACCACTCTCCAAGAAGTAACAAATGGTGTGTAGGTAATGAACTCCTTGCTCTTGTGCTTCAAATGATAGTCTCCCCAACACTCAACTCTCTCTCATAGGATTTGGATTTGGTGGAAAGAGGGTTTGAGTGGAAAGCAACTTGGGAAGGCTAGAGATCAAGATTCATATGGTAGGAATGGAATGTCTTGGTCTCAACACATGAGTAGGTGGTTCTCTCTCAGAACATATGAGTTGGAATGGTGTGTGTGTTCTGATGGCTCTCTCTCCGAATGAGAAGAAGGTGGAGGGGTATATATAGCCTCCACACAAAATCCAACTGTTACACAGTTTTCCAATCTCGGTGGGACCGAATCAATAAGCTCGATCGGACCGAAAATGTAAACCTAGTGACCGTTAGTGATTTTCGGTGGGACTGATATGCAACTCGGTAGGACCGATACGGTTAGGGTTTGGGCATAACGTAATCTCGGTGAGACCGATTACACAAACTCGGTGAGACCGAATTTGGTAATTAGCTAACCAGAGAGTTTGTCAGGCAAACTCGGTGGGACCGATTTGCTCTTTCGGTGAGACCGAGTGGAACTCGGTGAGACCAAAAAGTTACAAAGGGGAAACACTGAGTTTACATTACAATCTCGGTGAGACCGATTCGCTCTTTCGGTGGGACCGAAAAGTTACGAAAGGGAAACAGAGAGTTTGCAACCCCATCTTGGTGAGACCGAGATCCCTATCGGTAGGACCGAATTGCTAGGGTTTGGCAGTGGCTAATGACAGGTGAAACTCGGTGGCGCCGGATAGGAAGAATCGGTAGGACCGAGTTTGGCTTAGGGATTAGGTCATATGTGGATATGGGAAAGTAGTTGAGGGTTTTGGAGCATATCACTAAGCACATGAAGCAAGAGGCTCATTAAGCAACACCTCATCCCTCCTTGATAGTATTGGCTTTTCCTAAAGACTCAATGTGATCTTGGATCACTGAAATATAAAATGAAGAGTCTTGAGCTTTTGAGCTTGAGCCAATCCTTTGTCCTTAGCATTTTGAGGGTTCCACTTTCACATCCATGCCATGCCAATCATTGAGCTTTCCTGAAATAATCATCTTGGAATAGTATTAGCTCAATGAGCTATATGTTGTTATGAATTACCAAAACCACCTAGGGATAGTTGCACTTTCAATCTCCCCCTTTTTGGTAATTGATGACAACATATAGATCAAAGCTTCGACAAATGATAATAAGCATGAAATATATCGTCGCTTTGAGAAGTATGTGATAAGTAAGAGCTCCCCCTAAATTTTTGCATATTTAAAATGTTGCTTTGGACTGCAAATGCACAAAGAGTTAGAGTCATGGGTTACTCTTCCATGTCACATACATCTTGGTGGAGCGCTTAAAATGATAAGAATGAAATACATGCACTCATCACCAAGAAAAGTGAATGATCACACAAGATAGGTAAGATGATAATATTAAGCAAACATTAAGTGTAGCTTATGATCAAACACATGATCATCAATGTCTCACAAATAATGACGTAGTATCTCAGGCACTCAAAAGCAAACAAGTTCGAAAAAAAACACCAAATAAAGCAAGAGAGAAAAGCAACACTCTCTCTCTCTCGAAGCCTATGATCTATACATCTTCTCCCCCTTTGGCAACAAGTTACCAAAAAGTTCCTAGAAAATGCATAGCACTAGATCGACGCTCAGGCTTGATATTCAGGTGGTGGTGGAGTCCGGATCACTCCAAGGACGAAGGCTTCTGTAGATGCTAAAGTAGTCGCTGGAGTTGGAGCTGAAGTAGATGCTGGAGCTGGTGCTGAGGTGGTGGTTCTTATGTCAGCAACTGGCACGACAGATGACCTCGGGCCTCGTGGCACTCTGGCAAAGGTATGAGTGGTAGTCCTACCTCTCCTCTCCGGCATGTCCTCCTGGAGCTGCTCCACTGCAGACTGAACTTCCGTTACCTTGACATCCAGGTCATAGAACTTCTGTTCCATGATTCTCTCTAGGCTTTGCTGATTCTGAGTGAGGGTGGCCAGACTTTGCTCAATCCTCAGCGTGGATGCAATCAAGTAACCAAGCTGCTCTTGTTTGTTCTTCAAGAAGTATTCAGATGCCTCCTCTTGGGTAGGCATCTTGGCAGCTTTCTCCTTCCTCGCCTTCTCCTTCTTTGCAAATGCTCGGGCAGATGATGGCTCGTTCTCAGTCATGACAACTTGATTATCCTCGAAATCTGGACGGATGGGCAGGTGTTCCTTGTCCAACAGATATATGCCCGTGCCCATCTTGGAGTTGATGAGCTCCTGAATTTGAGGGGCATATCCGCAGCTCCTCTTCTGATGTGCTGCAGTCCTCTTAATTATTTCCACTATGAGGCTCATCACCTTGAACTTCTGAGGCACATCAAACACATGTAGCAAGTTGATAGCATGACCTCTGATCATCTTGTGATCTCCAGACTTAGGCAATAAGGTGTGCCTTAGTATCCAATTGATCGTCGGGAGCCCTGACAGAAGGTAATGCACAGAGCCAAACTTGAAGGTGTCAAGAGCTTCATTGGGAATTTCCTTGTACATATTGGACATGGAGTTATGGTCCATCTTCTTCTTGGCATAGATATCCAAGTCATCATCTTGCTCCTCTGGGGCATTAATGATCTGTGCCCACTCAGCACTGTGGATTGGTACCTTGTACCCTCAGACATCCATGTGATCCTCCCATCTGGATAAAAGTGTGCCGTGGAGTAGAACTGCATGATAAGTTCCTCATTCCACTTTGTGAGCTTCTGCCCAACAAAGTCAGCTACTCCACAAGCATGAAAGCTGTCATATACTCCTGGGTAGTGTTCCTCCTTCTCCCTCATGTAGGTCCAGTCAACCCATCTCATGTCACAGACAATTGGCTTCTTATCTAGCAAAACAGTCTCATAGAAATCCTGCTGCTCCTTGGTGTGAAACATGTAGTCCACGGCAGTCCTTCTCCTTGAAGCATACGGGTCTGCTTCTCTCCATTTCCTTAGCCCTGAATCTCTCCTGAGCTTCATATCCTCAGCCACAGGATGAGCATCGTTGTGGTCTGGGATCTTGGGCTTTAGCTTTCTCAGGACATTCTCCTCCTCATCCTCAGCAACAGTCTCAGGCACTGGGGCCTTGTTCTTCTCAGCTGCAGGAATGCTCCTTGTATTTCTCTTAGGTTTTGGCTTGGAGGCAGCTTTGGGCTTAGATGCAGTAGCCCCTGACCTTATGGCATCACCCATCAGCTTGGGTGCCTTGGGTGCTGGTGCAGCTACCTCTTATTCCTCTTCTTCTTCCATGATGGAAGCTTTTCCAAGCACTCTAGCCACAGTCTTCTTCACCCTCTCCTTCCTTTTCTTGCCCTCAGCTACAACTGGCTCTTGGGGAGTGGGCTTCTCAGTTGAGGCTCTTGCCTTTGACATGGGCTGCCTGCCTGCTGGCCTTTTGATTTTCAGACCTGGCTTAGTGCCTTGAGCTGGCTCAATTCTCTTGGAAGTGGCCTCTTCCTCTGCCACATAGTCCTCATCTTCGGAATCAGAAGTCCTCTTCTTCCTTTGTCTTGTGGCAGCCTTTGGCAAATTGCTAGGAGTGCTCCTGCTGCCTTCATCAGATGAACTGGAGGGACTAGTGCCCTCACTCATCACCACTTGCTGCTCTGACATATTTTGGCTATCACTTTGATTAGACATGCTGCAAACTAACTGCTGACCCTGTGAATAGATTATAGATGAGATAGAAAAGATGAGCATCACAAAATGCAGAGTATTTTTGCAAAAGAATGATCCAAAAACTTAGTTTTAGTTTCCCACTGAAATCATCTCGGATCTACCGATTTTCAAACTCGGAGATACCGAAGCAGTTTTGGAACCTAAACTAGTGAACTCGGTAGGACCAAGTCACAGTTCGGTGGCACCAAGACTGCTAGGGTTTCACTGAGTTCAAAAATCGGTCACACCGATAAGTAATTCTCGGTCAGACCGAGTCTCACTTGTGCAATGGCATAAGCCAAATCGGTGGGACCGGGTTTTTAAACTCGGTGGGTCCAAGATGGTTTCGGCGGAAACCTAAACCTAGAATTTTCGAATCAAACCTAATCTACGGGCGTTTTGACTGGATAGAAGTTTCTCAAACGTGGCAAGAATCAATATGATCACAATCTGTTAGGAATCAGATTGAGGAATAGCACAAAGATGAAGTCCATACCCTAGTTCGGCGGGGACTTGCTATGACGGCAACGGCGGGGCAGAATTCCCGTTGACGGCGACGGAGACCAGCGACTGGAGGCTGCTGGCGGCGAGAAGACGATCCGGAGACCACGAGGGCAGAGCAGGCTATCGCGCGGGCGAAGGGGTTCGTAGAAATTTCCAAATTTTGCCCGTGACTATATATAGCCCGACCCTGTCGGTGTGACCGAGTGGAACAACTCAGTGGCACCGAGATTCATAACTGTGTGCAGTTACTGAAACTCGGTGTGACCGAAAGGTTCAAATCGGTTGCACCGAGATCGAAAACCTAGATCAACTTAATGATCTCGGTAGGACCGAAAGTGGAGTATCGGTCAGACCGAGAATCATAAAGAGGTTTTGGAAGTTTAAGTCTATGACGAATCGGGGACTCCGAGCGCTCCTCACACAGAGTGGTTCTAATCTGACTTGATCAAATTTTGTGATGCAGCATGAATAGAGTTTGAGACGAGAAGAGCATAGATAGCTAGGGGAGGTTCTTAGGCATTCTTGTCCATCCACTTGGCAAAAGAAGATAAAACCAAACAATCAAAACAACAAGTGGATGTCCTCGAATGAGTGAAATGTGCAACCAGCATGCTCACACAATAAGATGGCAAATGAAATATGTGACAAGGCATGCACAACCAATTCTAGCATCTATCAAGCAATTTGCGATGACTAGGTCATCTATATATGAGTATATTAACTTAGGAGTCAAGTGAGAGCACTTGATCATAGGTCATACTCATCGTTTAAGCTCAAGTGGGGTTACCACTTTTACATAAAGCATTGTTTTGTTCACATCTTTAGAGTTGCTTCAGCTCAAGTCTTAGAGTAAAGCTCCCCTAGATGTGATATCCCCCCTAAGAGGGATGAACTAACCTTGGGTTTTGTCGATGATGACTTCATGTAGATATTGAAGATGTGGATGCTCAATGTTGATGTAGATCTCTTGGAGCTATCCATTTGAGTGAATTGCACTTTCAATACCTACATGGGTTAGTCCCACAAGGAACAAGCAAGGATATCCATAGACATAGAGTGATGCACACAAAAGATGATGTCCATGAAAACTTTTAGGTCACCTTGTCCCTTGTCTTACCAACAAGAGGGTTTGTGACTCCTTGAACTAGTGCAAGATGTGGAAGTTGATTGCACTTGTTCTTGCCAAAATGATAAGAGTGAAGTTTGTTGGCGGAGTCACCCTCAAGAACTCTCTAGTTCTTCTTCTTTTGGATCCACACCATCTTGATGGGAATCCTTGGAGTTGTAGTCGTACTTGATGAAGTGGAACTTGAAGTAGTCTTGGGAATCCACTTGACTAAGGTCTTTGGAGCTTCTTCAAATGCATCGATTTCCTCTTGAAGCTTGTCCTTGCCTTTTTGCTTGTAGTCTTGTGGTGGAAGATCATCTTGAGCTTGTGTCCCCTTGAAAGAAGTATACTTCTCTTGTTGAGGGACAAACTTTGTCTTGGGGTATTGATCTTCTTCCCACTCAACTCCATTGGCATTGAACTTTCGTTCAAAACCAACACTTTGATTCTTCCGGTGCATTCCTTGCTTGCGCACAATTTCCTCGAATTGCTTACTCCCGGCAAGGCTTTTGTACACTCCTTTCTCTATAATTCCCTTCAATAAGCTATTTTCTTGCTCAAGTGTAACTTGGCTAAGAGAATCATCAGTGGAATCAAGAGAACTACTAGAAGCAACAATATTGTTTTTAAAGGGCAACTTCGTGGGGATCAACGGATACGCCGTTGGCAAGATGACTAAGAGCCGTCGCGCCAAGCTCTACATCAACGACGCTGGCTGGGGCCCCGAGGTCGGCTCAATCAAGAATGGGTATCGGCCCCCCTTTGGTGGAATCCACGTCTTCATTGGCAAGATTGGCGAGTCGGAACCTGAGTCGGACACATGCACCGATGTTGTCGAGATGGCTCAGCGTGCACGACCCGCCAAGGTTCGAGCCGCCATAAAAAATGCCTTTGTTAGTTTCATTCACGGGGCGGATCTCGAGGAAGGGTCTGTGTCCGGAGGGGAGACGGCCATCTACTCTGATGATGAGTCCTCAACTGGTGAGACCAGCTCAATGTATCAACTACAAGACGACGGACTTGGGGGCTATTCCGATGGCAATAGTATTCGAGACCCTTATGAGCCGCCGAACGGGTTTGCGATCTTCATGGCCGGTACACAACCGGTTCTCCGTTCATCGACTGATGCGGCTATGACTTCCGGTTCAACCGCCGAGGCAACGGCCGGAGCAAGCGGCTCCGCACGCCCGCCGGCTCAGGTCCTGTCTAAGCTCTTGGACGCTTTGGCGACTCTGATGGGAAAAGAGGTGACACTAGAGACTCAAGCACGTCATAAGGTGGACATCGCGAGGCTGCGAGATGAGATAGCCCAAGCCAGGGAAGAGCTCAATGCTGAGAATGCTAGGATGGTGATGGAGCGAGCCGCCTTGGACGCGCAATTGTAGTGCATTAAAGTTGAGGCTTTCTGGTTAAGTTTGGATCAGACTATGTCTGAAGCTGTTTTGCGAAGGAGGCATCAGAGTCGCCTACCTCTGGACTATGATGCAAGAAATCTTTTCAATACCCCTGGAGCAGGACCAAGTAACCCGCCCAAGATAAACCGGACCATGGAAGTACCCGCGGTGGGAGCGACAATTCAGCCCCATGTTGCAGACCCACCTTGTCTGAATCTGACCTGCCTCAGCAAGTGCCAATGACACCGGGGCATTTTTCTAACCCTCTGGACAACATGATTGCTGCAGCATCACGACTAGCGTCTCTTCCAGTGTAAGGCGAGTCTCCCGCGGCGGTTGAAGCCCGGAAGGCTGTGGAGCTTCTTCAGACGGTGGTGGCCTAGTAGGCGGCTTATTCCTGCAGTCGCGAGCGAATTCATTTGACCCCACGCCACAGTCAAGTTATAGCCGGCGTATTCAGTTGGCAGCGGTTTCGAGTAGTGAGCATCACCGTAACCAGCCCCGTGGGCATGACCCGCCACGTGCCGATAAGAATGCTCAGGCTTTGGTGGATCAAGCCAGGGCACGTCGATAGGTGGAACTAGTGGCTCAGTTGGCGTCTCATCAGCAGCCTCATCTTAACCCGTCGATCTCCGTGGAAGCTGGGATGACCTCTAGAACTATGGGTGTGCCATGCCTGGTGCCGGCTTTGTGTAATGAGTGATTGCCTAAAGATTTCAAGGGCCCTCGCAAAGTGCCCAATTACACAGTTGATCATCCTCCGGATGCTTGGATCGAAAGTTATGAGCTAGCCATGGAGATGTTGGATGTTAACAATGTTGTGTGTGCCAAATATTTCACCATGATGTTAGATGGGCGGCTCACACCTGTCTAAGGGATTGCCCCCTAATTCCATCAACTCGTGGACTGAATTGAAAATGCGGTTCATTCAGAACTTCAAGGATACATGTAAGCAGCCTATGCCAATTATCGACCTAGACACTTGCATCCAGCGAGAGGACGAGTCCACCTCCCATTGGGTACGTCGGGTCTCTGCTATTATCCATTCATCAGATAGCATCAATGCCGGTTCTGCTGTTTTGATTTTAGAGAACAACTGCCAGTTCACTCCCCTCAAACAGAAACTAGGGCGGCTTAGACGCCATTGTAATGACATGGGAGAGCTCATGGTGGATCTTATTAAGTACGCTGACTCAGATAATACTAAGGATCCTGATTCATATGAGGAGAAGTCTGGTAAGGGGAAGAATAACGGCAAGGGGCAGCAGCAGAATACGATGGGTAAAGGCAACAATGGTAAGTGCAAGCACACAGACGGTGTGTCAGACTTCATGTCCAACACTAATGTGCAAAACAATGATCGCCACCGCAAGGGAAGATTCCAGCCCCAATCTGGAGGGCCAAGGCCTCATTTTGAGGCAATGTTGAACCAACCCTGCCCAAAGCATAGCCGTCCTGATAAGCCCTCAACACACATGTGGAAGGATTGTAGCATCATGAGGGAGTACAGGAATTACAACCTTAACCAGGACCACAATAATGGTAATGGCCCCCACGGCGGGTCAGGTTCCGGCTCACACGAACCTGGCTTTGGAGGTGGTTGTTCAAGTTCCGGTTTTCAAGGACAGGACAGTCAAGGGGGCTTTAATCAGTAGTCTAGTCAAGGTAATCAGCAGCAGCAATCAGGGTATCAGAGCAACCAGAAACAACTAAGTAGTGGATAGTATCGTGTCTTTACCACTAGCTTGTGCAAGCGAGACCAGACAATTCATAAACGTGTCGTGAGTGCAGTTGCACCGGCCATACCCCGATATTTACGGTGGTCAGAACAACCAGTTGTATGGAGCTGTGAGGATCACCCACCTCGAGTTGATAATCCAGGTCATTTAGCCTTGGTGGTAGCTCCACAGGTTGGGGGTTACAAGTTCACTAAGGTACTCATGCACGGAGGTAGCAGTATCAATATCCTTTACTATGATACTTTCCGCCGGATGAATCTATCTGATAAAGATCTTGAGCCATCCTCTATAGTTTTTCATGGGGTGGTACCTGGTAAGTCGGCCTATCCAGTTGGTATTATTGCTCTGGAAGTAGCTTTTGGCGATGAAAACAACTACAGGGCAGAAACATTGAACTTTGAAGTGGTCAAGATCAAAATTCCCTATCATGCTCTGTTTGGACGGCCGACTTATGCCAAATTCATGGCACGACCTTGTTATGTTTATCTGTAGCTTAAGATGCCGGGTCGCAAGGGTTCCATCACGTTCATGGTGATAGGAAAATAGCTCTGGAATGTGAGGAAGGTGACGCTGCTTATGCTGAGTCAGTATGTGCGACGGAAGAGTTCAAGTTTTATAAGGATAATGTTGACCTAATGACCCACAAGTATAGGGGATCTATCGTAGTCCTTTGGATAAGTAAGAGTGTCGAACCCAACACGGATTGGAAGGAAATGACAAGTGGTTTTCAGCAAGGTATTCTCTTCAAGCACCGAAATTATCTGTAACAGACAATTTTGTGATAGGATAAATCATAACGGGTAACAAGTAAATAAAATAACTAAGGTGTAGCAAGGTGGCCCAATCATTTTTGTAGCAAATGACAAGCCTAGACAAACTCTTATATAAAGCAAAGCGCTCCCGAGGACACATGGGAATTGTTGTCAAGTTAGTTTTCATCATGCTCATATGATTCACGTTCGTTACTTTGATAATTTGATATATGGGTGGACTGGTGCTTTGGTGCTACCCTTCCTTGGACAAGCCACCCACTTCTGATTAACGCCTCTTGCAAGCATCCGCAACTACGAAATAAGAATTAAGGTAAACCAAACCATAGCATGAAACATATGGATCCAAATCGGCCCCTTACGAAGCAACCCACAAACTAGGGTTTAAGCTTCTGTCACTCTAGCAACCCATCATCTACTTATTACTTCCCAATGCCTTCCCCTAGGCCCAAATAATGGTGAAGTTTCATGTAGTCAACGTTCACATAACACCGCTAGAGGAGAGACAACATACATCTCATCAAAATATCGAACGAATACCAAATTCACATGATTACTAATAACAAGACTTCTCCCATGTATTCAGGAACAAACGTAACTACTCACAAAGCATATTCATAATCATAATCAGAGGAGTATTAATTATCATTAAGGATCTGAACATATGATCTTCCGCCGAATAAACCAACTAGCATCAACTACAAGGAGTGATCAACACTACTAGCAACCGACAGGTACCAATCTGATGTTTTGGGACCAAGATCGAATACAGGAGATGAACTAGGGTTTGAGAGGAGATGGTGTTGGTGAAGATGTTGATGGAGATTGACCCTCCCTCGATGAGAGGATCGATGGGGATGACGATGGCGCTGATTTCCCCCTCCGGGAGGGATGTTTCCCCAGCAAAACAGCTCCACCGAAGCCCTAGATTGGTTCTGCCCAAGTTCCGCCTCAAGATGGCGACGCTTCGTCCCGAAACCTTCTCCCCTATTTTTTCTAGGTAAAAGACACCATATAGCCAAAGATGGACACCGAAGGCCTGCCAGGGGGGCCACAAGGTTGGGGGCGCACCCAGGGGGGCAGGGCGTGCCCTCCACCCTTGTGGCTAGCTAGCGGCCCCCTCTGGTTCTTTCTTTTCCCAATATTTTTATATATTCCAAAAATAATCGAAGTTTCAGGACTTCTGGAGTTGTGGAGAATAGGTCTCTAATATTTGCTCCTTTTCTAGTCCAGAATTCCAGCTGCCGGCATTCTCCCTCCATGGAAACCTTGTAAAATTAGAGAGAGTAGGCATAAGTATTGTGATATAATGTGTAGTAACAGCCCATAATGCATTAAATATCAATATGAAAGCATGATGTAAAATGGACGTATCAACTCCCCCAAGCTTAGACCTCGCTTGTCCTCAAGAGAAAGCCGATATCGATAAATATGTCCACATGTTTAGAGATAGAGGTGTCGATAAAATAAAATACGGACATGAGGGAATCAAGATCATCTTTAGAACAACAACATGTATTGTCATATAATCTCTTATTCTAAAGTAACAATTCATTCACGAGGTAAAGTATGAATCAGAAACTTCATTGAAAACTAACAAACTATGATCTCAGTCATTGAAGGAATTGCAATTTATCATAACATTGGAAAGAGTCAATATAAGAGCTTTTCAGCAAGTCCACATACTTAACTATCATATAATATTTCACAATTACTAACACTCACGCGATACTTATGGGTACAAAGCTTCAATCGGACACAGAGAAAGATAGGGGCTTATAGTTTTGCCTCCCAACCTTTTACCACAAGGGTAATGTCAACAATAATAGTTTATGAAAACCTACATCCGAGTGGATATAAATATCCGGATCTCTCCATCACATAGAACTTGCCAAAAGGAAAAAGTGTAAAAAGGAAGGGTGATTATCACCATGACTCTTGTATAAGGGTATAAGATAAAAGTAAAAGATAGGCCCTTCATAGAGGGAAGCAGAGGTTGTCATGCGCTTTTATGGTTTGATGCACAAAATCTTAATGCAAAAGAACGTCACTTTATATTGCCACTTGTGATGAGGACCTTTATTATGCAGTGTGTCGCTTTTATTTCTTCCATATCACAAGTTTGTATAAAGCTTATTTTCTTCACACTAGTAGATAATACATATTTAGAGAGAGAAATTTTTATTGCTTGCACCGATGACAACTTATTTGAAGGATCTTACTCAATCCATAGGTAGGTATGGTGGACTCTCATGGCAAAACTAGGTTCAGGGATATTCAGAAGCACAAGTAGTATCTCCACTTGGTGCAAAGAATTTGGCTGGCGTGAGGGGGAAAGGCAAGCTCAACATGTTGGATGATTCAAAACAATATAACTTCTATTCGGATGTAAGAAAACATAGCTCATTATGTTTTCTTCCTTGTCAAACATCAACTTTTTAGCATGTCATATTTTAATGAGTGCTCACAATTACAAAAGATGTCCAAGATAGTATATTTATATGTGAGGACTCTCTTTCTTTATCACTTCCTATTAATTGCAACAATGACTAAAACTATGTTTATCAACTCTCAATAACTTTTATTCATCATACTCTTTATATGTGAAGTCATCACTTTCCATAAGATCACTATATGATCTCTTTATTCTTTTTATTCTTTCTTTTATTTAATTCCCTCAAGATCATACCAAGAAAGCAAAGCCCTTGTCTCAAAACTACTCTTTATTATATATCTCACAGGCTCCATTACATAGAGGAAACATAAGGCAAACTCAAAGTTAGATCATACTGAAAGAAATTTATTCTACTAGATCAAGATATAACCAAAATGATCGAACTAAGAAAAGCGATAAAGATAAAGATGTGATGGTGATACGATACCAGGGCACTCCCCCAAACTTGACAGTTGCCAAGGGGAGTGCCCATACTCATGTATTTAGATCTCTTTCTTCGGGGGAGGTGATGAAGGAGATGTTGATGAAACAGGCTTGTCGTCCAACATCGAATGTAGGAGGTTCTCCAACTTACGAATAATGCCCTTGAGTGCGATGATATGCTCTTGCAACAGAATATTTTCACGAGTTAGATACTTTTTCTGCACTCGAGCTATTTCAATCATCTTGAAAGCTTCAATTTCAGTAGGGGTAAGAAGATTGTAATGAGGTTGAAGGATGTCTTCTTCTGCTGCCAGAGCTTGATTCTCCGTGGCCTTCTTGATCCTATCACCCTTGTTGATCTCCCCAAGTTCTCCTCTCTTCATATCTATCTTCATTAGCCAAGCATCGTAGCCCGCTTTATTGGAGGAGGGAGACGACATGATGCCCGATCTTGAAAACTCTGGCAGAAAACAACTTGAAACAAGAATAGGAGATATTTGCGTGGTATGGTGGTTAAAACCTCCAAGAGATTATATAATGAATCTTTACCGACCATAAGAAGTATTCTGCAAGAAAACAGAGTTTGTAGGGCACACGAGGTTGCCACAAGGTCGGGGGCGCGCCCAAGGGGGTATGGCGCGCTCTCCACCCTTGTGGTTGCCTCGTGTCTCTTTCAGACTACTTTTAATTTTCCTAATCTTTTAAATATTTTAAAATGGAGAAAATTTATCATTGGAAATGTTTTGGAGTTTGTTTACTTACCGTACCACATACCTATTCCTTTTCGGAGTCTGAAACGTTTTGGAAAGTGTCCCTTGTGTACTCCTTCGGGGTTACGGTATCAATTATATTGGTTTCAACATTTATGGGAGTACCTGAGATATAATGTTTGAGTCATTGACCATTTACCACCTTCGGATTTTCACCTTCGGTGTTGTTCATTTTTATGGCACCAGAACGATAGACCTCCTTGATAATGTAAGGGCCTTCCCATTTAGAGAGGCGCTTTCTTGCAAAAAATCTTAAACGAGAGTTGTATAGCAAAACATGATCACCTACATTAAACTCATGCTTTTGTATCCTTTTATCATGCCATATTTTAACTTTTTCTTTAAACAACTTGGCATTCTCATAGGCTTGGGTTCTCCATTCATCAAGCGAGCTAATGTCAAATAACATCTTTTCACTGGCAAGTTTGAAATCATAGTTGAGCTCTTTAATAGCCCAATATGCCTTATGTTCTAGTTCAAGAGGTAAGTGACATGCTTTTCCATAAACCATTTTAGACATACCCATAGGATTCTTATAAGCAGTTCTATAAACCAACAAAGCATCATTGTCGGTGTCAAAACCGGCGGATCTCGGGTAGGGGGTCCCGAGCTGTGCGTCTAAGGCGGATGGTAACAGGAGGCAGGGGACATGATGTTTACCCAGGTTCAGGCCCTCTTGAAGGAGGTAATACCCTACGTCCTGCTTGATTGTTCTTGATGATATGAGTATTACAAGAGTTGATCTACCATGAGATCGTAGAGGCTAAACCCTAGAAGGTAGCCTATGGTATGATTGTATGTTGTCCTACGGACTAAATCCTCCGGTTTATATAGACACCGGAGGGGGCTAGGGTTACACAGAGTCGGTTACAAGGGGGGAGATCTACATATCCGTATTGCCTAGCTTGCCTTCCACGCCAAGGAGAGTCCCATACGGACACGGGACGAAGTCTTCAATCTTGTATCTTCATAGTCCAACAGTCCGGCCAAAGGATATAGTCTGGCTGTCCGGAGACCCCCTAATCCAGGACTCCCTCAGTAGCCCCTGAACTGGGCTTCAATGACGATGAGTCCGGTGCAGTTTTGTCTTCGACATTGCAAGGCGGGTTCCTCCTCCGAATACTCCATAGAAAATTTTGGACCCAAGGATAGTGTCCGGCCCTACAAAATAATTTCCACATACCACCAGAGAGAGAATAATATTTCCACAAATCTAATCTGCTGACGCGTTTTGATAGCACGACGTCACGTCATGGCCCGGTCATTATTCGAACCGTTTCTCTCAACCAGCACTGCACATATCGTGAGGCAGTTTTCTTGACACGTCTGGTCGAAGCAAAGATCGTGTCCCCCTTATTACGGGATTCTCATCAATACGGATGTGGGTAACCCACTCGTGCCCGTTGGCATGACTCCTCGATTTTAGGTGAGTCCAAAATGGGCGCAAGGAGGACGCTTGCTATTCACCCTCTTTATAAAGAGGCCAAGACCTGTCCCTTTTTCCTCTTGCGCTCAATCAAATCCTTCCCCTAACTCGAGTTCCAACACCCCAGGCTCAGATTAGGCACTTCGGACCTTCAACCATGTCCAGATCCAACCTCCAAGGTTGGTGGATGCCTTCCTCTATCACAGAGGAGGACATCAAGAAGCTGAGAGAGGCCAGATATCTGACCGCCGAAATTTCGCATAGGCTGCCCGCCCGAGGGCAGGTCATCCCCACTCCCGAACCCAACGAAAGTGTTGTGTTCGTCTCTCACTTCCTCCGAGGACTAGGCCTCGCTCCGGATCCCTTTGTTAGGGGACTCATGTTCTATTATGGGCTGGATTTCCATGATCTGGCCCCGGATTCCCTCCTTCACATCTCGCGTTCATCATCGTATGTGAGGTCTTCCTCCGCATTACCCCTCACTTCGGCCTGTGGATCAAGACCTTCAATGTGAAGCTGAAGATGATCGAGGGGCGGCACGCAGAGTGTGGAGGTGCCGTAATAAGCAAAAGCGCTGATGCTCCATGGCCAGAGGGTTCCTTCCCAGAGGTGTCTAGTTTGTGGCAGCAGGAGTGGTTTTATATCACAGCTCCCCGAAGTGCCAAGTGGGCAGCCGTCCCTGTCTTTCGCTCGGGCCCCCCACCACAACTAACGTCATGGATCAGCGAGGGGCTAAACTGGGGTCCAGTAAAGGATGTGCCGATATTGCAGAGCCGCATCCGAGATCTCATTGAGAGAGACGTCAACCTGGTCACGGTGATGCAGGTCATGCTAGTTCGCTAGGTCCCACCTTGCAAACGTAGACCTCTCTGTTTGTGGGAGTTCAACCCGGAGGGACCGCGAATCATTCAGCACTTCCTCGGCATGACGCTCGAGGAGATGTACAAGTTGTTCTTTGGACCACAAATAAAGTGTCCGAACACCACCAAGGATGCGGGTCTGAGCTGTAATCGCCCGGATACCCAAGTAAGTAATTCCATGGCCGAACACACTATTTATCTTATTTATCATAACATCATTCTGAAAAGTCGCTCTTTGACTAGGACTGGATAACAAAGGTGAAGATGATCAGGTGTCCGCCCCCCCTTCCCGAGGGTTTGGCCAATCCAGTACTAGACAGAATGCTGGAGCCGGTGCCTTATCAGATGCCCTCTAAGGAAGATAAAGGGGGGAATAAAGAGTCCGAAAGCAAGTCTCACTCACTACTCGTCCCAACCGGGGGAATGAGCGCCTCTACGAAGGAGGCTAACCAGGGAGAAGAGTCTGACATTCCCTCTCCCCGGGGAAGGAAGAGGACCACCTCTGAAGATCCGGAAACAGAAGTTTCCAAACGAGGGAAGAAATCTTCGCCAGAGGGTCCTGCCCTGGGGGGCACCCTTGCCGCACAGTGTCCGCAAGGGAATTAGCCCTCTACTGAGCTGTAAGTAATCGAAAAGTACTTAGTAGTGAAAATATCCTACCTTACTTCTGAAGACAATAGCCGAAGCTTATATCTTGTAGTTCGGATCGTAGCCCTTCTCGACAGAGTTCGTCTTCGGGGGATCTTCTTCCGGAGATGATGGAGAGCAAAACACCTCCCCCTGCCACCCGCCTCATGAGGCGGGCGACCCTGAAGTGTCGTCACGGAGGGTTTCTCCTGATCTGCCAAGGCCAGAGGGTAATCCCTTGGCCACCCGGAGTCCTCAGTATTCGGCTCCTAAAGAGAGCAACAACAAGAGTCCGGAACCATAAAGTGTGCGGTCGGACGCACTGAAGGATATTCTGGAGCAAGCGACCATCTCAAAAGCGCATCGTACGCTAATGAGTACAGTAGTTGAAAGGATTTCATCCGCTGAAAGCAGATTGCATGAAGCTTTTATGAGTCTGCTGAAAGGCTTTGAGGTACGTGAAATAGTGTATGTTTTTGACGGTACCGCACACGTTAGGTGTGCCCTATGCAGATAGTAGCCCCTGAGACTCTGATTGTCATCGAAAATGGTGGTGAACAGAGGATCATAGTCCCAGGTAATAACTAGACCGCCTTTATGTGCAGGTGGCTGAAGCTCCAGTGGCTAGCCGGAGTGATGGGTTTGCCGAACTAAAGCGGCAACTTGATGCGGCAGATGCCGACATTGTGCTTGTCAACAAGCGGCTTGACGAGGCACAGGGTAAGTGATTTCTCCGGTGATCAACGCATAGTAAGAGGAGCATGATGCTAGTATATTTTATATGTTGTGACTGCAGATGGAGCTACCACCGTGGAGACCCTTCGGGCAGAGCTTGCCTGAGCCAAGGAACAAGCAAGGAATAGCGATGCGGCTGCTCTAAAGGCGGTCGAAGAGCTGCGGCCATACAGTCCGCGCATCGCTAGAGCAAGAAAAGGATAGCCAAGATGTCCATTGAGTTGAAAGATGCCGCTGATCGTTACCAGCTTCTTGAGAAAGAAAGCCGAGAGAGGGCGATGGACCTGGAAAAGGCCATGGTAGCAGCCAAGGAAGCCCGCTCTAAAATCAGAGCGACGAAGGAGGAGTTGCATCAAGCTGCGGATATCGTGGCTGGGAAGCCCTCTTGTTGCGGACTAAGTTCGGACATCCGAAGTATGCTTCTCTTGTTCAACTATGGAGTTTGGCGGATGCGTATGTGGATTTGGCGGCAAGTGCTGCTAATGCGGCCGAGTACTTCAAGGATCAAAAAGATCGCGAAGTGGAAAAGCTATTCTGTTCACAGTTCCATGCTCCAGTGCGTCCGCTGCTGTCGAATGAGCGAATGGCCGAGTGGGCCGAGCTCCATAGGTTGCCAGACTCGCCATGAGGTCCGTTGTAGATCATTTGTGGCCGGGAGGGCCAAGGCCGAATAGTTACTTTAGTTTAGTGCAACAATTCCTTGGTGCTGTGCCGCACATCGATGCTATGAAGAGGTCGGCGTGCATAGAGGGTGCGCGGATGGCCTTTGCCCGTGTCAAGACATACTGGGCAGAGATGGAGGCCACCACTGTTGCAACACAGGGTTCGACCGTGGGTCGAGTGGCTGCCGAGCACTACTTTGAAGAAGTTCTTGAAGGCGCTCGTTCGATAGAGGCTCAGTGCTCGAAGAATATTATGTTCTAGTGACATGTACTCCCATTGTAAGAATAATGTTTTATTGAGTCGTCAAGGCTGTGTTTATACTTCTGCCTGAAAGTATTATGATGCCTGATGTGCGGCCGTTTATGTATATATGTATATAACCTGAAAGTTTGCAGTCGTCGGCTTCCGCCCCCATGCATATAATGCGGGGGTGTTCGCAAAAAACGCATATTCACACTTTATCCAATGTCTTGGTCCATTAAGGAGGTGGTAGCGCAGCAAACGAGGCAATCAGACTATATTGCTTTAACACTTTCACTTAGCCATAGGAGTTTGACAGTGGGGCTACTATATAGCCCCTGGTACTTCTGCGCTCGTCCGAATATGGGGCGGGTACGTACATGACCGGGAAACGGCCCTTCGTTAATGCGGAGGAATCCCGAAGATCTCGCTGAGTCATCGAGTGGTTGACCAGTCTCACGCTATATAATGAAAGTCAGTTTTCGGCTTTCTCTACTGAGGTGTTCATCCAGATGAACCAGGACACAATCGCAGTAGTTCTCCCAGTGCTACCTTAGCCGATATAGCGGAACGTAAGGTACCAAAACATGGGAGCCGGGCAAACCCAACATTTGACCAAAGACATGATTCCGAGCTGATGCATATAAGGCCAAACTCGCGACGCCGAACACTCCCTAAGGTATTCAGTCTTTATAACATACGCCGGGATGAACAATGCTCTTAATAATAAATCCCAGGTGTCCAGGTACGTGCAATATCCTGACATTGATACATGTCAATACGTCGGCATCCTTCTCGGTTGTATTGAGTATCCGGAGGATGTGAACAACAAGAGACAGTAAAAAGGTTTACACAGGGTCTTAATCTGAAAAGAAACCTTTGAGCGGGTCCCTGCTGCATGTCTGCGCCTGTGTCTCCGTTGTGCCGTGTCCTGGACGGGTGTAGCACAATTGTCATTTGTAAAAGAGAAGAACTTAGGTGAAAGTTGTCGTGCCAGAAGATTGGTTATTATCAATAAACCATTAAAATTCAAGATAAGTCAAGTTGAGCCAGACTAGCCCTGATTACACGCGGGAAGCCCCTGGTACCGTCTAGGAGAACTTGATCATCAAACCAATCTCATGTATATGTAGTGGTGCACTGGACTCGTCTAACCGTGTCCGTGGTCTTGACGACATGTCATTTTCTCTAGTTGGTGAGGCCGTCTAGTGCTCGGCGGCTAAAGCTGCCGCACATTCTTCCGCGTGTAGAGCATGCTCAGTATTTCCGCTAACTGTGATGGTGCCACGTGGACCGGGCATCTTAAGCTTGAGAGAAGCGTAATGCGGGATTGCATTAAAACGAGTGAAAGCCGCTCTTCCGAGTAGCGCCTGATAGCCACTTCAGAGTGGAGCGATGTAGAAAGTTAACCTTTCGCTTTGGAATTTGTCAGAAGAACCGAATACAACCTCTAGCAGCGGGCCTCTAGGCCTGGTATTACTCCCTTGAAGGTAGTAATACGGTGGCTTATTTTTGTCGGGTCTATCCCCATTTTGCGGACTGTGTCCTGATATATCAGATTTAGACCACTGCCGCCGTCCATGAGGACTTGTGTGAGATGGTATCCGTTTATTATTGGGTCTAACACCAAGGCAGCCAATCCTTCGTGCCGGATGCTTGTCGTGTGATCCCCGCGATCAAAAGTGATCGGACAGGCCAACCAGGAGTTGAACCTAGGGGTGACGGGCTCTATGGCGTGTGTGTCTCGGAGTACATGTTTGCTTCTCCTCTTCGTCACATGGATCATGTTGACTGTTTTAACCTCTGGTGGGAATTTTTTCTGTCCTACAGTGCTTTGCTGGCGAGGCTCGTCCTCGTCTTCGCTTGGTGTCTCCCCCCTTGTGTTCGGCGTTTAGCTTACCTGCCTGCTTGAATACCCAGCATTCTCTGTGGGTGTGATTTGCAGGTTTATCGGGGGTGCCATGAATCTAACATAGTTTGTCAAGAATCTTATTTAGGCCAGACGGTCCATCTCTACTGCCTTTGAAAGACTTTTTCCGCTGACCTGGTTGAGAGCCCATGAATCCGGCGTTTACCGATGTATTATCTGGGCTATCTTCTTTATTTTGATGCTTGCTTTTATTGCGTCATGGTTTTCCATTGCCATCCCTAACTTCGGATGTGCTTGGGTCGCTGGTGCTACTGCGGGCTAACCAGCTGCCTTCGCCCGCGCACAAGCGGGTCATGAGACTTGTCAGAGCTGCCATTGTTCTCAGTTTTCTTGGCCGAGGTGTCTGGCGAGCCATTCATCTTGGACGCTGTGTTTGAAAGCTGCTAAGGCTTCGGCGTCCGAACAGTCGATGATTTGGTTCTTCTTGGTGAGAAACTTTTTCGAAAGCTTTTGGGCGGACTCTCCAGACTGTCGAATTATATGACTTAAATCGTCTGCATCCGGAGGTCGGAGGTAGGTCCCTTGAAAATTAGCCCGAAAAGCGTCCTCGAGCTCCTCCCAACTTCCAATTGAGTTTTCGGGGAGGCTTTTCAGCCAGTGCCGAGCTGGTCCTTTAAGCTTGAGGGGAAAGTATTTAATGGCATGGAGATCGTCTCTGCGAGCCATATGGATATGGAGGATAAAGTCCTCAATCCAGACCCCAGGGTCTGTGGTCCCGTCGTACACCTCTATGTTCACTTGTTTGAATCCTTCTGGGAATTCGTGGTCCAACACCTCATCGGTGAAACATAGGGGGTGTGCGGCACCCCTGTACTTGGATGTACCATGGCGTTCGGACGGTTGTGGTATTTGCTTTTGATTTTGTGCCGGAGCACGCTTCCTAGATCCATAGATGGATCTGGTCATACCGGATTTTTGGCGCAAGTCCTCACGTACATTGTGTGTTGACTTATGTGTGTATTTGTTATCCTCTCTATCGCGGTCACAAGGTGGTGGATCCGGCCGGTTGGCCATTTCATTTTTTGGCTGTGTGGGCTCTAAGGCCTCGTCGTCGAATTCAGGTAATAGCTTGCGCTTTGGATAGCTCTTTGTGTGGTAACTTCCACCATACTTTGCTTCGTTGTCGAGCACTTTGTTCCACCAGCTGTTGAGTGTATTTTGTGCGGCCTTAAGCCTTTGCTTCTGCTTCTACAGACTCCTCTCTATGGCAATAAGCCTTCTGCGGAGGTTCTCTTGCTCCAAGCGTGTTTCCGGGATGATGTGTGCATCTTCGTCCGGACTGTTGTCCTCCCCAGAGGGGGTTTGATGAGGTGTACACTCGGCGTCACCATGTTCGTACATTGGATCCGTACTATGTTCGCCACTTGCGGCTCATCGTGCTCTGCCGCTGGGGCAATGTGGTTGTCGTCTCCTTTGGAGTCGACTGGAGTGTTATTTTCTCTTGCGCGGTTATCGCTGTTTTTGCTATGGCGGGACTTAGAGCGGCGCCGCTGATGTCGGTGCTTGGGTTGCTTCTTGGAGGGGCCATCCTCCACTTTCTCTTCGCCATTGCCTTCTTTGGGTGTATCCACCATGTGAATGTCATGTGATGAAGTGGCTGTCCGGTGCCCTATGGGCGCTGGTTCCTGTTTGTCTCCTGCATCTTCGTCCATGCCGTCGATTTTTTCGGCGTCGAAGTTGAGCATGTCGGTTAAGTCGTCGACAGTGGCTACTAAGTAGGTGGTGGGCGGGCAGCGAATTTCTTCGTCGTCCGTATCCCATTCTAGCCGGACATAGTTCGGCCAAGGTTCTCCTGACAAGGAGAGAGACTTTAATGAATTTAACACATCACCGAAAGGCGAGTGCTGAAAGATATCCGCGTAGGTGAACTCCATGATCGGCGCCCAGTCGGATTCGATGGGCACAGATGCAGGCGGCTCGAAGTCCGTGGCCAGAGACGAATCCAGTGATTTGGCGACACGGCTCTCGTAAGGGGTGAAGTCAGTATCCGGCTCCATCGCCACTGAGAGTGCAGCCTCCATGGAGGGGTCTATCCCTTCGTCCTTGGATGGCGCAATTTGCTCAGGATTGAAGGCCGGAGTAGTTGCAGATGCGATCTCCCAACACTGTCTAACGGCGGAGTTATGTCATGCTCGTCATGACTATGCGGCGCACCTGACACGGGCTCGAATCCGTTGAAGATCAAGTCTCCACGGATGTCGGCAGCGTAGTTTAAGTTTTCGAATCTGACCTGATGGCCAGGGGCGTAGCTCTCGATCTGCTCCAGATGGCCAAGCGAATTGGCCCGCAGTGCGAAGCCGCCGAATACAAAGATCTACCCGGGGAGGAAAACCTCACCCTGGACCGCATCGTTACCGATGATCGAAGGAGCCATCAAGCCTTATGGTGACGACACAGTGGAACTCTCAATGAAAGCACCAATGTCGGTGTCAAAACCGGCGGATCTCGGGTAGGGGGGTCCCAAACTGTGCATCTAAGGCAGATAGTAACATGAGGCAGGGGACACGATGTTTACCCAGGTTTGGGCCCTCTTGAAGGAGGTAATACCCTACGTCATGCTTGATCTTGATGATATAAGTATTACAAGAGTTGATCTACCACCAGATCGTAGAGGCTAAACCCTAGAAGCTAGCCTATGGTATGATTGTATGTTGTCCTATGGACTAAACCCTCCGGTTTATATAAACACCGGAGGGGGCTGGGGTTACACAGAGTCGGTTACAAGGGGGGAGATCTACATATCCGTATTGCCTAGCTTGCCTTCCACGCCAAGGAGAGTCCCATCCGGACACGAGACGAAGTCTTCAATCTTGTATCTTCATAGTCCAACAGTCCGGCCAAAGGATATAGTTTGGCTGTCCGGAGACCCCCTAATCCAGGACTCCCTCAATCATGAAGTTTCTTAGACCAATTCTTTCTAGATCTATTAACAGTCTTTTGCAAAATTAATTTAATCTCTCTATTACTCAGTTCTACTTGAACACTAGACTGAGAATGATATGGAGATGCAATTCTATGCTTAACATCATACTTAGCAAGCATTTTACGGAAAGCACCATGAATAAAATGTGAACCACCATCAGTCATTAAATATCTTGGGACTCCAAACCTCGGAAAAATAACTTATTTAAGCATCTTAACAGAAGTGTTATGATCATCACTACTAGTTGGAATAGCTTCTACCCACTTAGTAACGTAATCAACAACAACTAAAATATGTGTATACCCATTGGAGGAAGGACAAGGTCCCATATAATCAAAGCCCCAAACATCAAATGGTTCAATAACAAGTGAATAATTCATAGGCATTTCCTAACGTCTACTAATATTACCAATTCTTTGACATTGATCACAAGACAAGACAAACTTACGTGCATCATTAAAGAGAGTGGGACAATAGAACCTGGATTGCAATACCTTATGTGCAGTTCTATCTCCAGCGTGGTGTCCTCCGTAAGACTTGGAGTGGCACTTGGGTAGGATATGTTCCTGTTCATGCTCAGGTACACAACGTCTAATAACACCATCTACTCCTTCTTTATAAAGGTGTGGATCATCCCAGAAGTAATGTTTTAAATCATAGAAAAACTTTTTCTTTTGCTGGTATGTGAAACTAGGTGGTATAAATTTAGCAACAATATAATTAGCATAATCAGCATACCATGGAGTATTATGAGAGGTATTTATGACATTTAATTGCTCATGAGGAAAGCTATCATCAATAGGTAGTGGGTCATCATGCACATTCTCTAACCTAGACAAGTTGTAGCAAGAGAACCCATCTAATAAGTCTAGGTTTAGCATCTTTCTTTTCCATAAGGTATTTAATAGCAACATGATCAGTTTGAACAATTACTTTGGAATCAACAATATAAGGTCTGAACTTATCACAAGAAAATACAACTGCTAAAAATTCTTTTTCAGTGGTAGCATAATTTCTCTAGGCACTATCTAGACTCTTACTAGCATACTGAATAACATTTAATTTCTTATCAACTCTTTGTACTATAATAACACCAACAACATAATCACTAGCATCACACATAATTTCAAAGGGTAAATTCCAATCAGGTGGCTGAATAATAGGTGCAGAAATCAAGGCTTTCTTAAGTATTTCAAAAGCTTATACACAATCATCATCAAAAACAAAAGAACATCTTTTTGCAAGAGATTAGTGAGAGGCCTAGAAATTTTAGAGAAGTCTTTAATAAACCTCCTATAGGAACCAGCATGACCAAGGAAACTTCTTATACCTTTGATATCTTTAGGACATGGCATCTTTTCAATAGCATCTACTTTAGCTTTATCAACTTAAATACCTCTTTTCAAAAACTTTATGTCCGAAGACAATACCTTCATTAACCATAAAGTGGAACTTTTCCCAATTCAAGACAAGATAGTTTCTTCACATCTCTGTAAAACTCGATCAAGGTTGCTTAAGCAATCATCAAAAGAAGTATCATAAACAAAGAAATCATCCATGAAAACCTCAACAATATTTTCAAAAAACTCAAAGAATATAGCAGGCATACATCTTTGAAAGGTAGCAGGTGCATTGCATAAACCAAAAGGCATACGTCTATATGCAAAGGTACCGAAATGGCAAGTAAAAGTGGTCTTCTCTTGACCCTCTTTTGACACAGATATTTGAGAGAAACCAGAATAACCATCTAGAAAGCAAAAATGTGTATGTTTGGATAATCTTTCTAGTATTTGATCAATAAAAGGTATAAGTAATGATCTTTTCTAGTAGCTTTATTTAATTTGCGAAAATCAATTACCATTCTATAACCTGTAACAATTCTCTAAGGAATCAATTCATTTTTATCATTAGGAACAACAGTAATACCTCCCTTCATAGGGACACAATGAACAGGACTTACCCATTGACTATCAGCAATAGGATAAATTATACCTGCCTCCAGAAGCTTTAGTATTTCATTTCTTACCACTTCTTTCATATTAGGATTTAACCATCGTTGATGATCAACAACTGGTTTAGCATCTTTCTCCAATTTAATTTTGTGCTGACATAGAGTGGGACTAATGCCCTTAAGATCATCAAGAGTATATCCAATAGCGGCACGGTGCTTCTTCAGAGTTTTCAATAATTTCTTTTCTTCATGCTCTGAAAGGTTAGCACTAATAATAACATGATATATCTTATTTTCATCAAGATAAGCATATTTCAGTGTATCAGGTAATGGTCTAAGCTCAAACACGGGATCACCCTTAGGTGGAGGAGGATCTCCAAGGATTTCAATAGGCAAATTGTGTTTCAAAATAGATCCCTGATTAAAGAATACTTCATCTATTTCTCTTCTTTCATTCATAAACATATCATTTTCATGGTCTAGCAAATATTGTTCTAAAGGATTAGCAGGAGGCACGACAATGAAGCAAGACAAATAATTTCATATTTATTAGGTAATTCTTTATCATGGGGCTGTCTATGAAATTTAGAGAAATTAAAATCATGAGACATATCCCCTAAACCAACAGTAACAATATCTTTCTCGCAGTCTATCTTAGCATTAACAATATTCAAGGAAGTTCTACCAAATATAATGGGACAAAAATTACCTTGTAGGGAACCAAGAACAAGAAAATCAGTAGGATCTTTTATCTTCCCACACAAGACTTCAACATATCTAACAATCCCAATTGGTGATATAGTATCTCTATTAGCAAGCTTAATAATAACATCAATATGTTCTATCTCAGCAGGTCCAATATCATTCATAATTTCTTTACATAGGGTATAAGGAATTGCACTCACACTAGCACCCACATCACATAAGCCATGATAACAATGATCTCTTATTTTAACATAAACAACAGGCATGCCAACGGGTCTATTTTTCCTTTCATATTGTGCTTAGCAATTCTAGTAGCTTCATCACGGAAATAAATAACATGCCCATCAGTATTATCAACCAATAGAACTTTAACCATGGCAATACTAGGTTCAACTTTATTTTTTTTTCATAGGGTGTATGTGTTTTAGTATTACTTTTATGAACCACAGTTGAAGCTTTAGCATGATCCTTTATTCTAAGAGGAAAAGGTGGTTTCTCAATATAAGCAGTAGGAACAATAGGATCAACATTATCATTAATAGTTTCTTCTTCCACTTTAATAGGTTCAACTACTTTAAATTCAATGGGAGGATGATATTTAAACCACTTCTCCTTAGGTAGATCAACATGAGTAGCAAAATATTCACAGAAAGAAGCTACTATCTCAGAGTCAAGTCCATATTTAGTGCTAAAATCACGAAAAGCATCGGTATCCATGAAAGATTTAACACAATCAAACATAAGGTTTATACCTGACTCTTCACCTTCATCGAGATCTCAATCTTCAGAGTTGCGTTTAATTCTTTCCAATAAATCCCATTTGAATTCAATATCCTTCTTCATATAGGAACCAGTACAAGAAGTATCGAGCATGGATCGATCATTATGAGAAAGTTGAGCATAAAATTTTGGAATAATAATTTCTCTTGAGAGATCATGATTGGGGCATGAATATAACATTGACTTAAGCCTCCCCCAAGATTGAGCGATACTTTCTCCTTCATGGGGCCAAAAATTATATATATATATATATATATATATATATATAATTCCAATCACAATGAACCAGCTGCATAGGATAAAACTTCTGATGAAATTCTAATTTCAATCGGTTGTAGTTCCATCATCCAATATCATCCAATATCCTATTCCATGTCAATGCCTTTCCCTTCAAAGATAAATGGAAGACCTTCTTGACAACATACTCGGGAATACCCGCAAGCATAAATAATCCACAAACTTCATCCACATAGATTAGGTGCATATCGGGATGTAATGTTCCATCTCCTGCATAAGGATTACCTAGCAGTTTCTCTATCATACTTGAAGGAATTTCATAATAAATATTTTCAGAAGGTGCAGTAGGTTGAGGAGCAACTAATTGTGGTACCGGTTAAGGTGAAGATACCCCAAACAAACCCCTCAAAGGATTATTTTCCATAGTAACAAATGACAGTAAATTTCAGCACACTATATAAATGTTTCCTTACCAATTTCCACTTACCAAAGGCACTTCACTCCCCGGCAACGGTGCTAGAAAAGAGTCTCGATGACCCACAAGTATAGGTAATCTATCGTAGTCCTTTCGATAAGTAAGAGTGTTGAACCCAACGAGGAGCAGAAGGAAATGACAAGTGGTTTTCAGCAAGGCATTCTATGCAAGCACTGAAATTATCGGTAACAGATAGTTTTGTGATAGGATAAATCATAACGAGTAACAAGTAAATAAAATAACTAAGGTGCAGCAAGGTGGCCCAAACCTTTATGTAGCAAAGGACAAGCCTGGACAAACTCTTATATAAAGCAAAGCACTCCCGAGGACACATGGGAATTGTTGTCAAGTTAGTTTTCATCATGCTCACATGATTTGCGTTCGTTACTTTGATAATTTGATATGTGGGTGGACCGGTGCTTGGGTGCTTCCCTTCTTCGGACAAGCCTCCCACTTATGATTAACTCCTCTCGCAAGCATCCACAACTATGAAAGAACAATTAAGGTAAACCTAGCCATAACATGAAACATAGGGATCCAAATCAGCCCCTTACGAAGCAACGCATAAACTAGGGTTTAAGCTTCTGTCACTCTAGAAACCCACCATCTACTTATTACTTCCCAATGCCTGCCCCTAGGCCCAAATAATGGTGAAGTTTCATGTAGTCGACGTTCACATAACACAACTAGAGGAGAGACAACATACATCTCATCAAAATATCGAACGAATACCAAATTCACATGATTACTTATAATAAGAATTCTCCCATGTCCTCAGGAACAAACGTAACTACTCACAAAGCATATTCATAATCATAATCAGAGGAGTATTAATTATCATTAAGGATCTGAACATATGATCTTCCACCGAATAAATCGACTAGCATCAACTACAAGGAGTAATCAACACTACTAGCAACCAACAGGTACCAATCTGAGGTTTTGGGACCAAGATCAAATACATGAGATGAACTAGGGTTTAAGAGGAGATGGTGCTAGTGAAGATGTTGATGGATATTGATACTCTCTCGATGAGAGGATCGATGGTGATGAGGATGGCAATGATTTCCCCCTCTGGGAGGGATGTTTCCCCGAACAGCTCCACCGGAGCCCTAAATTGGTCCTGCCCAAATTCTGCCTCGAGACGGCAGCGCTTCGTTCCGAAAGCTTCTCCCCTATTTTTTCTAGGGTAAAAGACACCATATAGCCAAGGATGGGCACCGGAGGCCTGTCAGGGGGCCCACAAGTTCGGGGGAGCGCCCTCCACCCTTGTGGCTAGCTGGTGGACCCTCTCTGGTTGTTTCTTCACCCAATATTATTTAAATATTCCAAAAATAATCGCCATGAAGTTTCAGGACTTTTGGAGTTGTGCAGAATAGGTCTATAATATTTGCTCCTTTTCTAGTCCAGAATTCCAGCTGCCGGCATTCTCCCTCTTCATGTAAACCTTGTAAAATAAGAGAGAATAGGAATAAGTATTGTGATATAATGTGTAATAATAGCCCATAATGCATTAAATATCAATATAAAAGCATGATGCAAAATGGACGTATCATGACCCGGCGGATATGACTCCGTTGAAGAAGCCAACAACAGAGCATGACCCGTTGTTGAAGTTTTAGTCGGCATACGATACCAAGCAGGTTGACTTTATCCCCGGCAATTCATCCAAGCAGTTCACCATTGGTGTCAATATGGATCCGAAATAGGAAAGCTCACTCATCAAGTTCATCCATGAGAACGGGGAAATCTTTGCAAGGAAACCTTCAGACATGCCGGGTGTACCGAGGGAACTCGCTGAGCATGCTCTCAATATTGATCCCAAGTTTAAACCGGTCAAGCAATTCCTTCGTCTTTTTAACGGAGAGATGCAAGGCCATTGGAGAAGAACTGGCCCGGCTCTTAGCACCAGGGTTCATCGTTGAAGTTTTCCACCCTGAGTGGTTGCCTAATCCGATGTAGGTACTTAAGAAAAACGGCACTTGGCGCATGTGTGTGGACTACACAAACGTTAATAAGGCTTGCCCAGCTAATCCCTTTGCCCTCCCCCGTATTGATCAAATCATAGATGCTACAGAAGGTTGTGAGCATTTGTGTAGAACTGTTTTCATAGTCAAATTGGGCGCAATGTTCATGCCTATGTGCATGATATTGTTGTGAAATCCAGAAAGAAGGAGACTCTGTTGGACGATTTGAAAGAGATCTTTGGTAATCTCCAGGTCTATAAGATGATGCTTAACCCGACCAAGTGCGTTTCGGCGTGCCTGCAGGCAAGCTCTTGGGTTTTTTGGTCTCTGAGAGAGGCATTGAGGCTAACCCGGAGAAAATCAAGGCTATCACCTACCTAGCTAAGCTGGCGTGCGTTAATGATGTTCAATGGCCGGCGGGTCGCATTGCAGATTTAAGCCGGTTTATAAGCCGCCTGGGAGAGAAGGCTATTCCTCTATACCAGATGATGAAGAAAATAGATCATTTAGTTTGGAGTAATGCTGCTAATGAGGCATTTGAAGCGCTTAAAAAGCAGCTCGCTGAGCCGCCGGTTCTCGCAACTCCCATTGAGAAGGAACCTTTACTCTTATATGTAGCGCCAAACAACAGAGCCGTCAGTGTCGCGGTCGTGGTGGAGCGGAAAGAGCCTAGCAAGGAATATCCGGTCCAAAGGCCGGTGTATTATGTCAGTGAGGTTCTGACTGAATCAAAGCAAAGATATCTGCATTGGCAGAAGCTAGTATATGGGGTGTTCATGGCCAGTCGCAAATTGAGGCAGTATTTTCTTGGTCATCCCATTATTGTGGTCAGCTTAGCTCCTTTAGGTGATATAATTCAAAACGTAAAATCCACAAGATGAGTCGCCAAGTGGGCCATTGAACTGGAACCCCATGGGTTGAAATATACTTCAAGGACAGCTATCAAATCTCAAGCTCTTGTGGGTTTCATCAATGACTAGACAGAATTGTAGATGCCCGAGGATAAGCCGGACAACACATACTGGACAATCCACTTTGATGGCTCTCAGCAGCTTGAGGGCTCGGGGGCTAGAATTATCTTGACTTCCCCACGAGGTGATAAATTTTGTTATGTGCTACAACTAGTGTTCCCTTCCACTAATAATGCAGCGGAATATGAAGCCTTGCTTCATGGTTTACGAGTAACCAAGGAGATGAATTTAAGTCAGGTCAGGTGCTTTGGCAACTCAGACTTGGTGGCTCGGTAAGTTTCGGGTATTGGGACTCGAAAGACCTGCTCATGGAGACTTATCATCGGGTGGTTGATGCCATCACTGGTCATTTCAAGGGTTATCCGGTGGAGCACATTGATCGCAGAAAGAACGAGGCAGCTAATGCTTTAAGCCGGCTTGGATATCAGCGTAAGCCGGTGCCTCCAAATATCTTCCTTGACATCCTACATAGCCCTTGAGTCAAGTTGCCAACGGAAGAGGATCTTGCTATCCCTGACCCGGAGGCGCAATTAGTGGCGGCTCTTCACGCCACCCCTGACTGGATGGTTCCTTATTTGTCTTATATCACCCGGGGAGAGTTGCCTGAGGATGAAACTTTGCCCAGGCAAATAACCCGACGGTCTAAGTCAATGACTATTATTAATAGTGAATTACACCGATGCAGTGCCACAGGAGTGTTCCAGCGATGCGTCTCTCCCGAAGAGGGCCGTGAGATTCTAAGGGAGATTCATGAAGGAGATTGTGGCCATCATGTTGGTTCTAAGTCCCTTGTAGCTAAAGCCTTTTGTCGTGGGTTTTATTGGCTGACGGCTCATGCCAATGCAGAGGATCTGGTTAGCAAGTGCGATGGTTGTCAGAAGTTTTCCAGCCGAGCTCACCTGTCGGCTCAAGAATTAAGGATGATTACAATCACTTGGCCATTTGCGGTCTAGGGGCTGGATATGGTTGGACCTTTCAAGAGATCCAAGGACAAAAAGAAACACCTATTGGTGGCGGTTGACAAATTTACAAAATGGGTTGCAGCAGAGCCTGTTAGCAAGTGTGATGCGGCCACGGCGGTTCAGTTCCTTAAAAAGGTAACTTTTTGTTTTGGCTACCCTCATAGTATCATCATTGATAGTGGGACTAATATGTCCAATGGTGCTACGAAAGAATTCTGTCAACGGGAACATATTCGTCTTGACGTTTCATCAGTGGCTCACCCCCAATCCAATGGTCAAGCTGAAAGGGCCAATCAAGAAATCTTGAGAGGCATAAAACCCCGGCTCATGGTCCCTTTGCAGCGGAGGCCAGGTTGTTGGGTTGAGGAGTTACCATCGGTACTTTAGAGTATCAATACCACCCCTAACAGATCCACGGGTTATACGCCTTTCTTCATGATGTACGGTACTAAGGCGGTTCTTCCCAATGATATCCGTCATGACTCATCCCGCGTGACGGCTTATGTTGAAGCTGACAATGAGAGCGGGACCTGGCGGCGGCTCGTTCGGCAATATACCAGCAAGGTCCGCGTCGTTATCACAGCCGTCGGGTTAAAACTCAAACCTTTCAAGAAGGCGACTTGGTGCTCCGGCTCATCCAGGATCAAATAGATATGTACAAATTATCCCCACCTTGGGAAGGGCCCTTTGTGGTCAGCAAGAATCTGAACAACTGGTCATATTACCTCATTGATGTTCGAGAACACAAGGACTCCCGCAAATCGGAGGAGGAGGCCCGACGCCCGTGGAATATCGCTCATCTGCGACCATATTACACTTGAGCCACCGGCTCTGGTGCTATACATACTTTCATCCATGTATATATTATGATTCAATATAATAAAGCCGGCATCCCTCAGAATTTGGGGTCTTTGTTGTTTCAGTTCAAAGAAAAGTTGAGTCCTTATTACCTGTTCATTGGTCTCATGGGGGCTTCCTGCTCGCCGAGCAAAGCTATTCACACCCATGAAGATCCGGTTCTCAAGCCGATTCATTGGTATCATGAGGGCTCGCCGAGCATATCTGTTCACACCCATGAAGATCCGGTTCTCAAGCCAATTCATTGGTATCATGGGGGCTTCCTGCTCACCGAGCTAGTTGTTCACACCCATGAGATCCGGTATCCAAACCGACTTCTTGGTCTCATGGGGGCTTCCTGCTCACCGAGCATAGCTGTTCACACCCATGAGATCTAGTTTCCAAGCCAACTTATTGGTCTCATGGGGACTTCCTACTCACGAAGCATAGCTATTCACACCCATGAGATCCGGTTTCCAAGCCGACCATGAGTTAAACCTGCTTGTTTGCAAGATGCTACTCCACCAGGTGACCCATTGATACGTCTCCAACGTATCTATAATTTTTGATTGTTCCATGTTGTTTTATTATCAATATTGGATGTTTTATAATCATTTTATATCATTTTTGGTACTAACCTATTGACATAGTGCCAAGTGCTAGTTCCTAGTTTTTCCGTGTTTTTTACATCATAGAAAATCAATATCACATGGAGTCCAAATGCCACGAAACTCTACGGAGATTTTTATGGACCAGAAGGAACATGTTGGGCCCTGGTTGCACCTGGGGGAGTCTCTAGGAGGGGACAACCCACCAGGGCGCACTAGGAGGCCCAGGAACGCCCTGCTGGGTTGTGCCCACCTCGGGTGCCCCCCGGACCGCCTCTTTGCTCTATAAATACCCCAAAAATACCAGAACCCTAGGGGAGTCGACAAAATATTCACCCAGCCGCCGCAGAGTCCAGAACCACCAGATCCAATCTAGACACCATCTTAGATGGGGTTCACCACCTCCATTGGTGCCTCTCCGATGATGCGTGAGTAGTTCTTTGTAGACCTTCGGGTTCATAGTTAGTAGCTAGATGGCTTCATCTCTCTCTCTTGATTCTCAATACAATGGTCTCTTGGAGATCCATATGATGTAACTCTTTTTGCGGTGTGTTTGTTGGGATCTAATGAACTTTGAGTTTATGATCAGTCATATCTTTTTATATCCATGAAAGATATTTGTGTTTCTTTGATCTCTTATATGCATGATTGCTTACAGCCTCATATTTCTTCTCTGATATTTGGGTTTTGCTTGGCCAACTTGGTCTATTTATCTTGCAATGGGAAGAGGTGCCCGATAGTGGGTTCGATCTTACGGTGCTTGATCCCAATGATATAAAGGGAACCGACACGTGTGTATCATTGCTACTAAGGATAAAACTATGGGGTCTATCTCTACATAGATAGATCTTGTCTACATCATGTCATCGTTCTTATTGCATTACTCCATTTTTCCTTGAACTTAATACACTAGATGCATGCTGGATAGCGGTCGATGTGTGGAGTAATAGTAGTACATCCAGGCAGGAGACAGTCTACTAATCTCGGACGTGATGCCTATGTAATGATAATTGCCTAGATATCGTCATAATTATTTGAGGTATCAATTTCCCAACAGTAACTTGTTTACCCACTGTTTGCTATCTTTCTCGAGAGAAGCCACTAGTGAAACCTACGCCCCCGGGTCTTCTTTCTCATATATTTGCTTGTGATCTACTTTTCCTTTGCATTTTTATTCAGATCTATTAAACAAAAAATAAAAAAATACTTTGCTGCACTTTATTTTATTTACGACCTATTATCTCAATCTACTACAAATTTCTGGCACCGTTACCCGAAAGGGATTGACAACCCCTTTAACACGTCGGGTTGCGAGGTATTGTTATTTGTGTGCAGGTGTTGTTTACGTTGTGTTGCTTGGTTCTCCTACTGGTTCGATAACCTTGGTTTCATCACTAAGGGGAATACCTACCTTTGCTATGCTACATCATCCCATGCTCTTTCGGGAAATACCGACGTAGTCCTAGCAGACATGAGTTTTCTGGCGCTATAGTCAGGGAGCAATCAAAAGGTATTTCTGGCGCCGTTGCCGGGGAGGATCTTCAACATAACCAGGTTCCTAATCACATATCTCATCTCCTCACAATTTACATTATTTTCCATTTGCCTCTCATTTTCCTCTCCCCCACTTCACAAAAATTTGCCGTTTTATTCGCCTCTCTTTTCCGTTTGCCGTTTTCTTGCCGGATCTGTTTTTGAGTGCAATCTTGTTGTGTGGTCATCATGACTCAAGAGAACACCAAGTTATGTGATTTCTCAAATACCAACAACAATGATTTTAGTGGCACTCCGCTTGCTCCTCCCGCCACTAGTGCGGGGACTTGTGATATTAATACTGCTTTGCTGAATCTTGTTATGAAAGACCAATTTTCTGGTACTCCGAATGAGGATGGCGCATCCCATCTTAATACCTTCGTAGAATTATGCAATATGCAAAATAAAAAAGATGTGGACAATGATCTGGTCAAGATGAAATTATTTCCGTTTTCTTTGCCTCGCAATAGTATCGATTCTTGGAATAAGTGCAAAGATGCTTTTATCACTAAGTATTTTCATCCCGCAAAAATTATTTCCCTTAGAACCCAGATCATGAATTTCAAGCAACTTGAACATGAGCATGTTGCACAATCTTGGGAAAGGATGAAAATGATGCTAAGGAATTGCCCAACTCACGGGTTAAATCTTTGGATGATCATACAAAAAATTTATGCGGGGTTGAATTTTGTTTCTCGTAATCTTTTAGATTCCACCGCGGGTGGTACTTTTCTAGAAATTACTTTGGGTGAAGCCACCAATTTTCTTGATAATATTATTGCAAATTATTCGCAATGGCATACCAAAAGAGCTCCTACTAGTAAAAAGGTTAATTCGGTTGAAGAAATTTCTTATTTAAGTGAAAAGGTTGATGCTCTTGTGAAATTAGTTGCTAGTAGAAGTGCTCCTATTGATCTTAATGATATGCCTTTGTCTACTTTGATTGAGCAAAATAGTGATGCCATAGATGTGAATTTTATCTCTCGAAATAATTTCAACAACAATGCTTATAGAGGTAATTTTAATCCTAGGCCTTTTCATAGTAATTCCTCTAATAGTTATGGTAATTCCCATGGAAATCAATCTTATAATAATAATAGGAACACCTCTGATCCGGAGAATAATATTAAAGAATTTATCAATAAACAAAATGTTTTGAACACTTCCATAGAAGAAAAGTTGAGTAAGATTGATGATTTGTCTAGAAGTGTTGATAGAATTGCTCATGATGTGGAAAATCTCAAGACGAAAATTTTTGTGCCTAAAGTTGATGAATCAAGTAAAGCTCTTAATGTTTCTATGGATGAAAGTAAGAAAAGAACCGCTATGCTTAGAGCTAAAAGAGAATTTTTAGAAAAGGCATTTTCTAGTGATTTCTTTCGCCAAAGTGATGAAGATCTTAAAATGATTGGTGTTTCTTCTATTGATTCCTTGTTTAGTAAAGTTAATATTGATGAAAAAGGGACTGGAGAAGAGTCAACTTTAGGTAGAAGGCATCGAATATTTCGGAGGGTGAAAATCTCGTTGGGAAAATTGATAAAAGTGGGTTTGAAGATGTCAAAACCTTAGCTAGTGATGTGCCCACTCTTTTGGATTACAAAGACTTTAATTATTATAGTTGCTATTTGATTGATTGTATTTCTTTGTTGCAATCCATGCTAAATTCACCCCATTCTTATGAACAAAATAAAGCTTTTAATAAACATATTGTTGATGCTATGATGAAAGCTTTGGAAGAAAGTTTGGAATTATAAGTATCAATTCCTAGAAAATTGCATGATGAATGGGAACCTACTATCGAAGTCAAGATTAAAAATTATGAGTGTTTTTCTTTGTGTGACTTGGGTGCTCGTGTTTCTACAATTCCGAAATCTTTATGTGATGTGCTTGGTCTTAGTAATCTTGAAGAATGTTCTTTGAATTTGCACTTGGCAGACTCTACTATTAAAAAGCCTATGGGAAGAATTAATGATGTTCTTTTTCTTGCAAATAGGAATTATGTGCCCATATATTTTATTGTTCTTGATATTGATTGCAATCCGTCTTGTCCAATTATTCTTGGTAGTCCGTTTTTACGCACTATCGGTGTCGTGATTGATATGAAAGAAGGCAATATTAAGTTCCAATTTCCTTTGAGGAAGGGCATGGAACACTTTCCTAGAACTATAATTAAGCCACCTTATGAATCAATCATGAGGGCATCTTATGGATCTCGAACCAAAGATGACAAAACTTAGATCCTTACTTTATGCCTAGCTAAGGGCGTAAAACTATAGCGCTTGTTGGGAGGCACCCAATGAATAAATTTTATTTTTGCTTTTTGCTTCTTGTTTTTGTGTGATAACACAATTATGCTACTATTATGATTGTGTCGTTTATGTTTTAATTAGTGTTTGTGCCAAGTAAAGCCTTTAGGATCTTCTTAGGTGATAGTTGTTTGATCTTGCTGAAAAAATAGAAACTTTTATGCTCACGAAATTAATTTTAGTTTTTTACCAGAGGCCGATAAAATACCCAAATAGTCAGATTGCTACAGACTGTTATGTTTTCACAAATTCTGTTTTCTTCGTGTTGTGTGCTTATTTTGATGACTCTATGGCTTTATTTAATGATTTTTTGCCATAGAAAAGTTGGAATACAATAGATATAATACAAAACAAAATATGAATTGGTTTGATACATCACTTATAGTAGTGATTTATTATTCTTATACTAACGGATCTCACGAAGGTTTTGTTGAGTTTTGTGTGATTGAAGTTTTCAAGTTTTGGGTTATCTTACGATGGATGAAGGAACGATGGAAGAGCCTAAGCTTGGGGTTGCCCCAGCATCCCAAGCTATTGTCCAAGAATGAGCAACAAACTAAGCTTGGGGATGCCCCCGAGTGGCATCCCCGCTTTCTTACAACTTAAAACTATTTTTTTATTCGTCACATGATATGTGTTTTGCTTGGAGTGTCTTGTATGATATGTGTCTTTGCTTATTTTATATTGTGTTTTAAGTCATCAATCCTTGCTGGACACACCTATTTGAGAGAGCCAAAATTATTTCATGACTTGTTAGAATTGCTCTCTATGCTTCACTTAAATCTTTTATGAGCTAGGACTTGCTCTAGTGCTTCACTTATATCTTTTTGAGAACGGTGTGCTTAGTATTTTTTGAAGAAATTCTCTCTTACTTCACTTAGATTTATTTGAGAGTTAGTAAAATTTTCAAGAAATTCTCTCTTGCTTCACTTAAATTAATTTGAGAGAAAGAAAAAATATATTACGCTCATGATCTTCACCTATATTTGTTTGAGCTTTTGAAAAGCAACACATGAAAATTAGTCCCAAAGTGATAGGTATCTGTAGCGACCCGACCTCAGATGGTCAAGTCTCTGTGCTTCAGTGTCATCCCTGGATCGGTAATGCTGACACACACAGTACTCCAAGGATTTATAACAGAGTGGCAATCACACACTTATTACATCGAATGTCTCAAAAGAGATCTTATTACAATAATATGGCTTAAGGCCATATAATACGATAACAGCGGAAGGCTTGGAAGATAAAGTGAGTCCATTAACTCCAACGGCATAGCTGAGCTGCACGGCAACGACCTAACAAACCTTACTCCTCGTCTAAAAAGTCTGCAACATAATACGTTGCAGCCCGAAAACGGGTCAGCACATGGAATATGCTGGCAAAGTAACCCAGTAGAGCAAGAACAGAATAATGCTATCACTACATGCATATTTTGGCTGGTGGAAAGCTCTATGGTTACAATTTTGCGAAAAGCCAATTTTTCCCTACAACAAAGGAATAGATTTTAATTTAACTATCATGGTAGTTGAAACATCATTGATAAGGTTCCTCCAACTCAATCCCAATTAAAGTAATTAACATCCCAACAATATTATTTAAGAATGATGAGATACATGTGATAACCCAAATACTAGATACTCAAGAATTGTCCATAACCAGGGACACGGCTAACCATGATTAGATTACACACTCTTCAGAGGTTTGCGCACTTTTCCCCACAAGACTCGATCGCCTCCATTGGATTTCTCGCACTACAAGGTGTTTGAGATACAGATGACCGAGACACAGTCTTTCAGAAACATTAACTCTCTACTCCGGACAGACCATACCAAACCTACATCCCACTACCTGTTGATCTGCCTCTTCAAGAGCTTCACGTAACTTACTCAACTATGCTAGAGCCCATAATAGCTTGCGGCTGCACACGGAAGTTTCTAGCATGAATCGTCTCAGTTCCCTTTGAGCCTGGGTGGCGGTCCATAGGAAGATCACACGGGTACTCTGGGATTTCCAAAAAAACAGGCAACACTGGGTACTCCAGGTGCCTCAATCCACCCAGATGTTAATTCAAGTTGCCACCTTAAGTTTGAACCATTAATTAACAATCTCACATCTGTCATGGATTTCACTCAAACCCAAACCACGTCTACGAGGATAGCATAGCATAGTAATATAAGCAGTGTAGAAGTAACTCCTAGGGTTTGAATGTAACAGGTAATAGGTTCTACCTCATCAACTACTTCCCAACCCACATATTAATGACATCCTAACCATGCAATGTCTGAGGATTGGAACTAATGCATAAAAACTGGGTGATAAAAGGGATATGATCAAAGTGTTACTTGCCTTGTTGACGGTCTGCGAAACCTAGGGACTCGTAGTACCACGCTTCGCACTCCGGGTGTTCTATCGCAAACAAACAATAAGATACATAAGCAACAAGCAAGAGGTGCACAAGCAAAACTCAATAAAAGGGGGTTGACCAGAAGGTTCAACTTAAGAACTCTGGTTCGCAAAAAGAATCAAATCAAACGGAGCAACGGAACTCAAACGGCGAAAGAAAGAAGCTTCGTTTACTAATCTGAACCTAGGTCAAATTTTACAGTAGCAAAAACTCATTTAAGTTGGTTAAACGGAAAGAGGGTTTCGAGACGAAACTCTAGGCGCTTGACTCGCCTGATTCCGACTAACGAGCGAAAAGATAAACAGAAACTAAGATCGGATCAGAAATCGCGATCAGAAAAATCGCGGAATAAATCCGATAAAAGAAAACTGACGAACAGACTAACGAATGAGCGTTCGTTAGCTGTAACTAACGGGCGAAGAACCGTTCGTTAAAACGAACATTCGGACGAACATCCGCTAACTAGAAGAACCGAGAAAAACCGGCGATCCAAAAAAACGGATCTAGGGTTTTCTAAAAAAACCAAACGGTTTTAGAAAAAAATATCGGCGGCTTGGATTCAGGTGCGATACCTCCGGCGAGGGGCTCCGGCGAGATGAGGGCGGCGGGGCGGCGGCGGCAAGCGGTGGCTTAGCGCGGCGGCGGCGGCTAGCGCGGGCGGCGGCGGCTGCGGGGCGGTGGCGGTGGTGGTGGTGTGGGGCTTAGGGCGGGCGTATATAAAGGGCGGGGGCGGCGCGACTTGGAGGAGGGGCGAGGCGCGGTGGCAGGCGGAAGCGGAGTCCGTCTCGGACTCCGGTCCGAGCGGCGGCGGCGCGCGCGCGCAGGGGCCGCCGGCGGCGGCGGCCTGGCTCTGCTGGGCCTTAGGCCCAGTCGGGCACGGGAACTTTTTTTAAAAAAATAAATAATTTCACCGACCAAAATAAAATCCTAGAAAAATAAATAAAAAACTAAAAATGCCAAAACAAATTTTCACCATCTAAATAAAATATTTAGAACGAGATGAACATTTTCTTGGCCCCTAAAATGCAATTTTGAAAACGTGCAATTTTTCTAATGCAAATAAAATCCGAATAAAACTCAAATAAATGATTTTAATATTTTTCCTCCAATATTTCAATTATTTTGGATAAGTCATATTATCTCCTCTCATTTGTTTAATCATGAAATATTTTTCGGGGAGAAAAATAATTAAAATCAAAAATCCTTGTTTCAATATTTGATAAAAATCAAATATGGAACCCGGGAAATCCCCAACTCTCTGCAAAGGTCCTTGAGTTTCTTAGGATTTTGAGGATTGCGGAACGAGAAATGCAATACAATATGATATCCATGAATGACCTACGTATAACATTCCGAATTGAAAATTTGGGATGTTACAAGCGTACCCCCCTTAAGATGAATCTTGCCCTCGAGATTCGGGTTGGCTACGAAATAGGTGTGGGTGGTCTTGGCGAAGATCATCCTCTCGTTCCCAGGTGGCTTCATCCTCGGTATGGTGGCTCCACTGAACTTTGCAAAACTTGATAACCTTACTGCGGGTGGCTCTGCTGGCAAACTCAAGAATCTTTACTGGCTTCTCCTCGTAAGTCAAATAACTGTCCAACTGAATTGCCTCCAAGGGTACTGTATCTCTTAACGGTATATCAGCCATCTCAGCATGACACTTCTTCAGCTGTGAAACGTGAAACACATCATGAACTCCTAACAATCCCTTGGGTAATTCCAACTTGTAGGCAACTTCTCCCATCAGTTCCAAAACACGATACGGTCCTACAAATCTCGGAGCTAATTTCCCCTTAACTCCAAAACGTTTCACTCCTTGCAAGGGAGATACTCGCAGATATACTCTGTCTCCAATTTCATAGGTTACCTCTTTGCGTTTTGAGTCCGCATAACTCTTCTGCCTGGATTGAGCATTCTTCAATCTATCTCGAATCAATTTAACCTTTTCCTCAGACTCTTTGATCAAGTCTGGTCCAAACAACTGTCGGTCTCCTACCTCATCCCACATCAAGGGTGTTCTGCACCTGCGTCCATACAGGGCTTCAAACGGTGCCATCTTCAAACTGGCTTGGTAGCTATTGTTGTACGAGAACTCTGCGTAAGGCAAATTGTCATCCCAACTAGATCCATAATCTAGTGGACAGGCTCTCAACATGTCCTCCAAAATTTGGTTCACTCTCTCAGTCTGTCCATTTATCTGCGGGTGAAAGTTGTACCGAACTCTAACCTTGTTCCCAAAGTCTGATGTAACTGATGCCAGAACTTTGAAGTAAACTGTGTTCCTCTATCTGATACGATGGTCCTTGGAACTCCATGCAGACATACGATCCTGGACATATAAATCTTGGCCAACTTTGCACTCGTATAAGCGGTTTTCACTGGGATGAAGTGAGCCACTTTGGTCAATCGATCAACTACTACCCATATGGAATCATATCATGCTTTAGTCCTGGGCAATCCGGTGATAAAATCCATGCCAAGTTTATCCCACTTCCATTCGGGTATCGGCATAGGCTGTAATAATCCTGCTGGGTTTTGATGTTCTGCCTTCACTCGCTGACATACATCACATACGGCTACATACTCGGCAATATCCTTTTTCATACCAGTCCACCAGAAACGTTCCTTCAAATCCAGATACATCTTGGTGTTTTTGGGGTCTATTGAGTATGGTGAATCATGAGCCTCTTGAAGTATTAACCTCTTGATCTCCTGGTTATTGGGCACATAAACTCGGTCCTCAATCCATAGGGTATCGTGCTCATCTTCACGAAAACCTTTGGCCTTTCCTTTGCTCATCTTCTCCTTTATCTCGGCAATCTCCTTGTCATCCTTCTGAGCTTCCCGGATCTTGTCCAGCAATGTCGACTGGACCTCCATTGTTGCAATGAATCCTCTAGGAACCATCTCCAATCGAAGTTCCATGATATTTTCTGCTAACTCCATCGGCAATCCCTTACTTTCAAGGATATTAGCATAACTCTTCCTGCTCAAGGCGTCTGCTACAACATTGGCCTTTCCTGGGTGATAGTGTAGCTTCATATCATAATCCTTTATAAGCTCCAACCATCTCCTCTGTCTAAGGTTCAATTCCTTCTGGGTGAAGATGTACTTCAAACTCTTATGGTCCGTGTATACATCACATCAGTTTCCAATAAGGTAATGCCTCCAAGTCTTTAATGCATGCACTACGGCTGCTAACTCCAAATCATGCGTGTCATAGTTCAACTCATGAGGTTTTAGTTGTCGTGAGGCATACGAAACAACTCTTCCATCCTGCATAAGTACACATCCAAGTCCTAAGCGAGACGCGTCACAATACACTTGGAATTCCTTATGTATATCCGGCAGTGTTAGCACTGGCGCTGTAGTCAACCATTCCTTCAACTCCTGGAAACTTGCCTCACAATCTTCTGTCCATTTAAACTTAGTATGCTTATTTAACAGTTCAGTCATTGGCTTTGCAATCTTGGAAAAGTTCTCAATGAATCTCCGATAGTAACCTGCGAGTCCAAGGAAACTGCGGATCTCGCTAACTGAGGTGTGTGCCAACCATTCAGTGACTAACTGAATTTTGCTAGGGTCTACTGCTATACCTTCTCCCGATATAACATGTCCAAGGAATCCGACTTCTTTCAACCAAAACTCGCATTTGCTAAACTTAGCATACAACTGGTGTTCCCTGAGTTTCTCGAGAACTAAGCGCAAATGCTCCTTGTGCTCTTCTTCGAGTATACCATAATATCATCAATAAACACCACAACAAACTTGTCCAAATACTCCATGAACACCTTGTTCATCATGCTCATGAAATAAGCAGGGGCATTAGTCAGTCCAAATGACATGACCGTGTAGTCGTATAATCCATACCACGTTGCGAACGCTGTCTTTGGTATATTCGTCTCACGTATCTTCAACTGATGGTATCCTGATCGCAGATCGATCTTCGAGAACACCTTAGCTCCTTGCAACTGATCAAACAGATCGTTGATCATCGGCAGTGGGTACTTGTTCTTAATCGTCACCTTGTTCAAGGCTCGATAATCGACAACCATCCTTAGGGATTTGTCCTTCTTCTCAACCAAAAGCACAGGGGCTCCCCAAGGTGATGAACTTCTTCGAATATATCCTTTTTCCAATAACTCCTTGATCTATTTCTTAATTTCCTCCAGATCATTTGCGGGCATCCGATAGGGTCTCTTGGATATTGGTCCTGTTCCTGGCAACAGCTCTATCAAAAACTCAATGTCTCTATCCGGTGGCATGCTTGGTAACTCCTCTGGAAAAACATCCGGATAATCCTTCACTACAGGCACTTCCTCCTGAACAACTCCCGTAAGGGCATTCACTTGGCTCCTCCTAGGCACATGCCTAGACACATACTTAATCCTTTTTCCCTTCGGGGTGGTAAGATAAATCGACTTACTAGCACAGTCAATACTCCCTCCAAACTTTGACATCCAGTCCATACCTAATATCACATCCAATCCTTGTGACTCCAAGATAATTAGGTCGGATGGAAAAATATGTGTGCCAATGGTTAAGGGTACCTGGTCGCACCATCGGCTAGCCATGTATTCTGCTCCGGGTGAGCTTACTAACAGAGGGGTCCTAAGGGTTTGGGTTGGTAGTTTAAACTTATCCACAAATCCCCTTGATATGTATGAATGCGATGCACCAGTATCGAAAAGAACAAGAGTGGTAAATGACTTAACCAAAAACTTAACTATTACTGCGTCCGGCTGCTCTTCAACCTCCTCCACGTTAACGTGGTTCACTTGTCCTTTGTTGAATGGATTAGGCTTCTTCCCCGCACTCCCATTTCCGTTTCCATTCTTTCCTTTAGGGCACTCCGTGGCATAGTGTCCAGTCTTCCCACACATGAAGCAAGTAACATGACTTAGGTCTCTTTTGGTGGGTGTGGCTAGATTGAGGTGGTTCTAGTTATGGTTGGTTCCGTTCCCATTCCCATTCTTAGAACCATTGTGGTTATGTGATCCTCCTCCGGTGTGGTTGTGACCTCCATGGTTATGAACAAGTCCTCCCGAATTCGGGGTTAGGCGAGGCTTCTGCTGAGCTCCTGAGTTATACTTCCCCTGTCCATACTTCCTCTTGCGGCTCTCAATCTGCTGCTGCTTCCCTTCAATCATAAGAGCCTTATCTACCAACTCTTGGTAGTTGTTGAAGGTTGCTACCATCAACTGCATGCTCATCTCATCATTCAGCCCTTCCATAAACTTCTCCTACTTCGCGGCATCTGTGGCCACATCATCAGTGGCATAGCGAGACAACTTGCTAAACTCATCCACGTACTGAGCCACAGTACGGTTCCCCTGATGTAGGTTGCGGAACTCCCGCTTCTTCATCTGCATAGCTCCAGTTGAGACATGGGCCATGCGGAAAGCTTGCTGAAACTGGTCCCAAGTGACGTTGGCTATGGGGAAAGTGGCTGTGTAATTCTCCCACCATGAGGCTGCAGGTCCATCCAATTGATGTGCGGCAAAGTGCACCCTCTCAGCATCCGTGCAACCTGCGGTGGTCAACTCCCTTCCAATACGGCGTAGCCAATCATCAGCAACTATAGGCTCGGTGCTACTGGAAAACACCGGCGGCTGTAACCTTAGAAAATGGGCTAGGTTGTCCACTGGCGGCGGGTTGTTGTTGTTGTTGTCCTGGTTCTGAACTAGCAATTGCATCAAAATATTCTGCTGCTGGATCAACTGGGTGAGCTTCGGTGGGAAAGCAAAACCGATGTCACGTCTCAGAGGCATCTAATGGGTTTAGATGGAAGAGATCAGAATAGAAAAGGGGTGTAGTGAGAAAACACTACCCATATGCACATGAGACAAACACAAACATTTCACTCAATCAATCAAGCAAGGGCATACAAACGGTCTAGGACTATCGCAAGGTGCTCATCTACTACTAATTACATGGGGAAATACTACTAATATTTGGTGGTCATCTAGAAATTTTGATCGGTGGAAGACTCCATGATGTCAGCTCCAGCTTCGTCTTCAAAGTCATCATCACTAGGATTGGAATCAGTGTCGTCGATGATGATGTAGTCCTCGGGGCGAATCTCCTTGGGTTCTTCTTCTTTGTCTTCTTCCACTGGTGCCGGTCCTCCCATGAATACTCCGATCTTCTTGACTAAGTCGTCATTCTTCTCCAGTAGTGTCTTGATTTCCTCCTCATATCCATCACGTGTAAACTTGAGTTCTTCCTCCAACTTGATGATTCTAGTCTTCGCCTTCTTCAGGTCCATCATGTCCGCGCACATCTGGTTCTCCTGGCATCGAATGTGCTGGTTTAACTCCTGGATGAAAGCTGCAATGGATCTATCCTTCCTGATGCTGATTACTTCCCATTGCTCATCTCGGTGCCCACATATTTCGTAGATAGTGTCCTTAAGCTCCCTGTTGTAGACCTCTCCAATGTGTGCCATGGTAATGTGGGCTGCCATGCTCTTGCCTAGACTCCAGGTGGGTGCTTCAAAAGAAAACTCTATGGGTTTAGAAGTTGGCAAGAACGTCCTTCCTGGAACCTGTACTTGAACCATCCAGCACTCCTCTTCAGGTAAAGTGGCGTTGTACGTTCCGGTGAAGCTTGGTATTCCAATGTTCAAGTACCTAGTGACTTCCTTCAAGTGGCGTCCAAAAGGTGTGTCTTCATCCGGTTGTGCAAACTTGTTCTTCATCTTTGTCATCCTAAAGAGTAGAAGATGGAGAGGAGTCAGAAATGAGTAGAGAAGTGTGACCTAGGGTTTATCTTAGTTGTCGTGTCCTACACTCAGCGTGTGCTCTGATACCATCTTATAGTGACCCGACCTCAGATGGTCAAGTCTCTGTGCTTCAGTGTCATCCCTGGATCGGTAATGCTGACACACACAATACTCGAAGGATTTATAACAGAGTGGCAATCACACACTTATTACATCGAATGTCTCAAAAGAGAACTTATTAAAATAATATGGCTTAAGGCCATCTAATATGATAACAGCGGAAGGCTTGGAAGATAAAGTGAGTCCATTAACTCCAACGGCATAGCTGAGCTGCACGACAACGACCTAATGAACCTTACTCCTCGTCTGAAAAGTCTGCAACATAATACGTTGCAGCCCCAAAACGGGTCAGCACATGGAATATGCTGGCAAAGTAAGCCAGTAGAGCAAGAACAGAATAATGCTATCACTACATGCATATTTTGGCTGGTGGAAAGCTCTATGGTTACAATTTTGCGAAAAGCCAATTTTTTCCTACAACGAAGGAATAGATTTTAATTTAACTATCATGGTAGTTGAAACATCATTGAGAAGGTTCCTCCAACTCAATCCCAATTGAAGTAATTAACATCCCAACAATATTATTTAAGAAAGATGAGATACATGTGATAACCCAAATACTAGATACTCAAGAATTGTCCATAACCGGGGACACGGCTAACCATGATTAGATTATACACTCTGCAGAGGTTTGCGCACTTTTCCCCATAAGACTCGATCGCCTCCGTTGGATTTCTCGCACTACAAGGTGTTTGAGATACGGATGACCGAGACACAGTCTTTCAGAAACATTAACTCTCTACTCCGGACAGACCATACCAAACCTACATCCCACTACCTGCTGATCTGCCTCTTCAAGAGCTTCACATAACTTACTCAACTATGATAGAGCCCATAATAGCTTGTGGCTGCACACGGTAGTTTCTAGCAGGAATCATCTCAGTTCCCTTTGAGCCTGGGTGGCGGTCCATAGGAAGATCACACGGGTACTCTAGGATTTCCAAAAAAACAGGCAACACTGGATACTCCAGGTGCCTCAATCCACCCAGATGTTAATTCAAGTTGCCACCTTAAGTTTGAACCATTAATTAACAATCTCACATATGTCATGGATTTCACTCAAACCTAAACCACGTCCACGAGCATAGCATAGCATAGTAATATAAGCAGCGTAGAAGTAACTCCCAGGGTTTGAACGTAACAGGGTAATAGGTTCTACCTCATCAACTACTTCCCAACCCACATATTAATGACATCCTAACCATGCAATGTTTTAGGATTGGAACTAATGCATAAAAACTGGGTGATAAAAGGGATATGATCAAAGTGATACTTGCCTTGCTGACGGTCTCCGAAACCTAAGGACTCGTAGTAGCATGCTTCACACTCCGGGTGTTCTATCCCAAACAAACAATAACATACATAAGCAACAAGCAAGAGATGCACAAGCAAAACTCAAATAAAAGGGGGTTGACCAGAAGGTTCAACTTAAGAACTCCGGTTCGCAAAAAAAGATCAAATCAAACGGAGCAACGAAACTCAAACGGTGAAAGAAAGAAGCTTCATTTTCTAATCTGAACCTAGGTCAAATTTTAGAGTAGCAAAAACTCATTTAAGTTGATTAAACGGAAAGAGGGTTTCGAGACGAAACTCTAGGCGCTTGAATCGCCTGATTCCGACTAACGAGCGAAATGATAAACAGAAACTAAGATCGGATCAGAAATCGTGATCAGAAAAATCATGGAATAAATCCGATAAAAGAAAACTGATGAACAGACTAACGAATGAGCTTTCATTATCTGTAACTAACGGGTGAAGAACCATTCGTTAAAACGAATGTTCAGACGAACGTCCGCTAACTAGAAGAACCGAGAAAAACCGGCGATCCGGGAAAAAACGGAAATAGGGTTTTCTAAAAAAACCGAACGGTTTTAGAAAAACCGGCGGCTCAGATTCCGGTGTGATACCTCCGGCGAGGGGCTCCGGCGAGATGAGTGCGGCGGGGCGGCGGCGGCAAGCGGCGGTTAGCGCGGTGGCGGCGGCTAGCGCTGGCGGCGGCGGCTGCGGGGCGGTGGCAGTGGTGGTGGTGTGGGGCTCGGGGCGGGCGTATATAAAGGGCGGGGGCGGCGCAACTTGGAGGAGGGGGCAAGGCGTAGCGGTAGGCGGAGGCGGAGTCCGACTCAGACTCTGGTCCGAGCAGCGGCGGCGCACGCGCGCGCAGGTGGCGGCGGCCTAGCTCGGCTGGGCCTTAGGCCCAGTCGGGCGCGGGAACTTTTTAAAAAAAATAATAATTTCGCCGACCGAAATAAAATCCTAGAAAAACAAATAAAAATCTAAAAATGCCAAAACAAATTTTCACCATCTAAATAAAATATTTAGAACGAGATGAACATTTTCTTGGCCCCTAAAATGCAATTTTGAAAACGTGCAATTTTTCTAATGCAAATAAAATCCGAATAAAAATCAAATAAAATCAAATAATTGATTTTAATATTTTTCCCTCCAATATTTCAATTATGTTAGAGAAGTCATATTATCTCCTCTCATTTGTTTAATCATGAAATATTTTTCGGGAAAAAAATAATTAAAATAAAAAAAATCCTTGTTTCAATATTTGATAAAAATCAAATATGAAACCCGGGAAATCCCCAACTCTCTCCGAAGGTCCTTGAGTTGCTTAGGATTTTCAGGATTGCGGAACGAGAAATGCAATACAATATGATATGCATGAATGACCTATGTATAACATTCCAAATTGAAAATTTGGGATGTTACAGTATCCAACAAGGATAAAGAAAAAGAAAAAAAATGTCATGAAGATCACTGGACAAAATAAACTTGATTCTTAGTAATAGTTTTGAGATATGATGATGTGATATGTGAGTCATGTTGGTGAGTAATTATGCTTTAGTAAGAATATTGGTGTTAAGGTTTGTGATTCCCTATGCAAGTACAAAAGTCAATAGTCATGCAATGAAATTATATCCTACTTGTGGTGCATTATTTGGTATTAATTATGCTTAATGCTTGCTTATGAGATTATTCGTTTCTTAGTTGGTCGCTTCCCAATCTTTTGCTAGCCTTCATTTTGCACTAAGTATGATCACTACTTGTGCATCCAAAAACCTTTAACCCAGTTTTGCCACATGAGTCCACTATATCTACCTATATGCGGTATTCTCTTGCCGTTCTAAGCAAATTTGCATGTGCCATCTTTAATTTTCAAAATAAACTTCTCTTTAGTGTGTTTGTTTCACTCACGGAGTAGTGAGGGGTGGCTAATATTTTCCATGCTAGATGTGTTATTCTCAAGATGAGTGTTTATTCACTTATCATTGCACGAGAGTAAGGCAAAGGTATTAGGGATGCCTAGTCCCAAAATGCAAAAAAAATTGAATTTACTTTATGTTGTCAAATAATAAATTCCTTGGAAAGTGTTGGTATGGAGGGCACCCGTGGATATGGTTAGCCATGGAAAGTGAAAGTTATGGTGGCAAAAGGAATAAACTTTATTTTCTGTTTGGGAACCGCCTATGATATATCTATGCATGGAAAGTATTGCGAACTCTAAGTCGTTTTCGTTGGTGGGATGGACACACCTCCCAAAATGTTTTTATCTCTAACTTTTCGCTTTGAGCTCGACACCTCTACAAATCCCTACTTCCCTCTGCGAAGGGCCTTTCTTTTACTTTATGCAATTTTGTTTTTGAAATTGAGTCTCCATCTTCTCTTATAAAAAGCACCAACTAGGAGGAAATATGATCGTACTTAAGTATTCGGTGTAGCTAATATTCGAATGTGTTTCTTGAATGGATCAATGTTTGAGCATGATGGGCTAGGGATAACTTATTTTAGCATTGATATTTTGAAAGACATGGTTGCTTGTTGATATGCTTGAGTATCTAAATTATTATGTCAAAACTAGACTATTGCTTTGAATCACATAAAAAGTCCAAATGTCCATGATATAAAGAAAAGAATATGATATGACATGTTAAACAGCACTCCACATCAAAAATTCGGTTTTTATCACTTACCTACTCGAGGATGAGTTGGAGTTAAGCTTGGGGATGCTGATATGTCTCGAATGTATCTATAATTTTTTATTGTTCCATGCTATTTTATTATCAATCTTAGATGTTTTATAATCATTTTATATCAGTTTTTGGTAGTAACCTATTGACATAGTGCCAAGTGTCAGTTCATGTTTTTCCATGTTTTTTACATTGCAGAAAATAAATATCAGACGGAGTCCAAATTCCACAAAACTTTACGGAGATATTTTATGGACCAGAAGGAACATGTTGGGCCCTGGTTGCACCTGGGGGAGTCCCAAGGAGGGGACAACCCACCAGTGCGCGCCAGGAGGCCCAAGCGTGCCCTGGTGGGTTGTGCCCACCTCAGGTGCCCCCCGGACCACCTCTTTGCTCTATAAATACCCAAAAATACCAGAAACCTAGGGGAGTCGACAAAATATTCATCCAACCGCCGTAGAGTCTAGAACCACTAGATCCAATCTAGACACCATCTCGGATGGGGTTCACCACCTCCATTGGTGCCTCTTCGATGATGTGCGAGCAGTTCTTTGTAGACCTTCGGGTCCGTAGTTAGTAGCTAGATGGATTCATCTCTCTCTCTTGATTCTCAATACAATGGTCTCTTGGAGATCCATATGATGTAACTCTTTTTGTGGTGTGTTTGTTGGGATCTGATGAACTTTGAGTTTATGATCATTCATATCTTTTTATATCCATGAAAGTCATTTGAGTTTCTTTGGTCTCTTATATGCATGTTTGCTTATAGCCTCGTATTTCTTCTCTGATATTTGGGTTTTGTTTCGCCAACTTGATCTATTTATCTTGCAATGGAAAGAGGTGCCCGGTAGTGGGTTCGATCTTACGGTGCTTGATCCCAGTCATAGAAAGGGAACCGACACGTGTGTATCATTGCTACTAAGTATAAAACGATGGGGCCTATCTCTACTTAGATAGATCTTGTGTACATCATGTCATCATTCTTATTGCATTACTCCGTTTTTCCATGAACTTAGTACACTAGATGCATGCTGGATATCGGTCGATATGTGGAGTAATAGTAGTAGATGCAGGCAGGAGTCGGTCTACTAATCTTGGACATGATTCCTATGTAATGATCATTGCCTGGATATTGTCATAATTATTTGAGGTTCTATCAATTGCCCGACAGTAATTTGTTTTCCCACCGTTTGCTATATTTCTCGAGAGAAGCCACTAGTGAAACCTACGGCCCCCGGGTCTTCTTTCTCATATATTTGCTTGCGATCTACTTTTCCTTTGCATTTTTATTCAGACCTATTAAACAAAAAATACAAAAATACTTTGCTGCACTTTATTTTATTTACGATCTATTATTTCAATCTACTACAAATTTCTGGCATCGTTACCCGGAAGGGATTGACAACCCCTTTAACGCGTCGGGTTGCGTGGTGTTGTTATTTGTGTGCAGGTGTTGTTTACGTTGTGTTGCCTGGTTCTCCTACTGGTTCGATAACCTTGGTTTCATCACTGAGGGAAATACCTACCTTCGCTGTGCTACACCATCCCTTCCTCTTTGGGGAAATACCGATGTAGTCCTAGCAGACAAGAGTTTTCTGGTGCTATAGTCAGGGAGCAATCACCCGTCGAACTCTTGATAGTTACTCTTTTCAATAAGACCCTGAACTTGTCAAGGTTCAAACGGTGGCCTTTGTCACGTGAGAGCCGGCTTACAAAGAGCTAGGGTAAACTCACTCGTTGTCACAGCCTCTCCGCTATGTGGCCCATTTGTACTCTTAGCAGTTACTCTTTTCGATAAGACCCTGAACTAGCTAAGATTAAAACAACGGATTTATGTCACGTGAGAGCCGGCTTATGGGACAAAAATGATTTTTTTTTCAAAAACATAATTGAGCTGCACTCTTCTAGACCTAATCAAGCCTCCGGCTTACAAACTTACACAATTACAGCATCAAAATGCTACCAGTCTACAGGTATGACTTCATAAATATTTGGTTTATTCAAACCGCCCTGGTTATAGGCTTTAAGTCACCAGAGTATATTATCTTGGACATTATGACCCGCCCTGCCATAAACCGCAAGGGCATCTATTGTTCACTGTGTGTAAGAACATTTGTGAGATGACATGACATTCCTTGCAAAATTCATTCATGACACATAGACAAATCATCATCAGTTTCAAAAGGATAAAACATGCACGAAAGATCATTGTTTCTTACTAGCCTATTACATGGCTCCCCGAGCCCAAATGATTAAGTGGTTTTAAAAAAAGCACATAACGGTGATGCAGATTAAGAACCGTCCCGTGGATCAAGTCTCCTGGTCTTGGTACGTTGAGGCTTCCGGGTCATCCTGCGTCGGTTCTTCTTCTTCTTCCATCGTCTGGAAGTTAGGCAATGACCAATCGATGCCAGTCAAGGCTTGAAACTCAGATTCATCATCGATAAGTTCAGATGGATCAATTTTAGGAGCAAAAGTATGCTTACGAATTGGAGGGATAAGATCCACAACATCGTAAGCCGACGTCTTCATCTTTGAATTGTTTGCTGCAAAAGCCGCTTGATATCTCGACACGTCAGTTTCTTCAACGAGTTTACTCGCCAGTGGATGCATCTCTTTCACACAAGCAACAAAGTCCTTCTGATCAAAAGGAGACCCGTCCTCTTTAAAACTAGGGCAGCCAATAGCCAACTCGGCTGGGTCTTGTTTTGCTTGCCACGCCTTCGCCCGACTCAAGGTAGTAATAGCAACAACTCTAGCAGATGACTGCTTTATTTCTTCAATCTTTGCGGGCAAGATAGAGAGTTTGGTTAACACATCCCTGATAAGAGATGGTGCTTGATTGGTGTGTGAGATGGTGGCTATTGACCGCTGAGCACCTGTACATAATTGCTTCACTAACTATAAACCGCCTTTAGCTTTACCAGCATGTCTTGACCAAGATTGGTACTCCTGGGGCTTATTCAACAAACACGCAGTTCAGTCGCCATGCGGGTTAAGAAGTTGAGCACTGGAAAAGATCACAGTATCTAGTATTACTTACCAAAGATAGAGGCAGTCATCTGTGTAATATGGCGTTTTAAACTGGTAAGCTCTGCGGTGACCTCTTGCAAAGAAGCTTCATCGTTTTCTGTTCTTTTCACCAAGGCACTTTTCTCTTCAGCACATGCGGCTCTCTCTGCATCAAACCCGATTTTGAGCTTTTTCGTCTCATCCAAGCTAAATTTGAACTTGGAGTCAGCTTTCTAGGTCTCAGACTCTTGCACTTCGAGCCTGGTCTTCAACTCTGCCAATTGAGATTTAAATTTAGTGGAGGCATCCTATAAGCAAGAGGTTGAACAATTATCAACAGTTATGTCATAGTACAATACATAAAATGTCCCAAGCCCTTTGCAAGCAATAACACTTGGCACTTGGGGGCTAATGGGTGCAGAAGTTGTTTTCTAAAGTTGTGGCAGACAATCCGGTTCATCTTTTTCAAAGATAACCTGGCTTGGGAGGGTTATGAGGTGAAATTGTATTCAGAAGCTCATTTTACTGATCCCGCTTATCTTATTTCAAGGCAAGCCGGTTCATGGGGGCTATGGCTCAAAATTATTACTATGATATAATGGTTGAAGTCTTTGCCATCGTCACTAAAATCTTTCCTATGACTAAGACTTGGGTACTGAAGGGAATATCTCTTAAACAGATGAAGCGGAAGTTTATACCTCATATTCTGGTGCATTTCTTTGACCATGTCAATCTCAAGATCACGGCTAGTGTGCACTTGACTGGGGAAGCCGGAGAATAATTCACTGATGCCCAATTGAGAGTAATTGGCCATATCAAAATTGACCTTGCGCTTCTCAATCAGTTCTTCCTTGGCAGAGTGTTTAGCCAAGATAGTGGGATACCCCGGCTCTTGGAATCTAGTACCGGTGGTCAGAACATCTTTAGTACTTTCTTCAGAAGGCTTGATTGGGCTTGGCATCTTAGCACCCATAGGGTCAATGTTCACATGGTCTGTGGGGGCGCCAGGGTTCTCTGGTGGTGGGTCATCAGCAATTTCTTCCGGGTGTTGTACGGAGGCTTCAGATACTAGCGCTTGTTTTTCCAGCTCATGAACTTTTGGATCTTCGGTCGTTTTATTCGTTTTCGCCTTTTTACTAGGCTTCGCTATCCCACTGCAAGAAAAGATTGGAGAGGTCAGTATATATTTACAAGTATTAAATAACAAGGTCAAAAGTCATTACCCATGGGAAGTCTTGAAAGCCGGCAGCTGGGTCTGAGATGAGTTGCCGGAAGAGGAATGAGACGTTCCCTGATAATTCGAGTCAAAAGGATTAAGTGGATGGCGAATAAGACTCGCCTTTGGATAAAAGGAGTTTGAATTCTAAGGCACCTCTTTGCGGCGCTTGCACGGGACTGGTGTGTTTGGTAACCCGGAGGATAGCTCTTCGCCTCCGCTAGTCCTAGTTCAACATCGGTTCTCATGCTGTTGTTGCTTCAAAATAAAGTTGGGATCCAAGTAAGGTAAGGGGTGAGAAAACCTTACTTTCTAGGTTACTTGTCAAATTTTCTCTCTTAGCAAAGGCTCTGAGTCAGAGGAAATAATAGTTACCTCTTCATCACCTACCTGGTTGGTCTCCGCGTCGTCCTAATAGCAATCAGTGTCAATAAGATGATTGAAAAAAGAGCCAAGAGAGTCAAGGTCTACCTCCGAATCATCATCATCATCATCATCATCATCATTCAAGGTGAACAGCCCTAAGTTGGTTGATTTCTTCTTATTCTTCTTGGAGGCCTTGGTCTTAGTTCTAGGCTTCTTGGATGCTTTCTCCTTCTTGTCGTACTTCTTGTTCCAAAAAGAAGATCCAGCCAGCATAAGTCACAAGAAGATAAGGGATGTGCAGATTATGTAAATAGTGAGAAAAGGTAGAGTCAAATGGAGAGCTTACGTCTGGTGGCGGGTTAAGTTTGCAAAAGGGGTTCAACCCCACCTTGCTGCAGCTCTCCAAGCTTTCCCCGAGAAGGGTCTTGGTCATGTCATTAATAGCCTTATCAAACAAACATATCTGGCAGTGGCACTGCGGGTCCTTGACATCACCAGTGTATGAGAACATTAAGCCAGGTCGGCGGCTCAAAGGCATCACCCTCCAAGCGACCCAGTAACGGAATAGGTCGACACCAGTTAACCCGTTGGCTAGCAAGGCTCTAACCTTTGAAAAGGTAGGCATATATTTTACTCATTTAGCGGTAGTAAGCCAGTCTGGAAGAGGGTGCCTGGGGCTAAGCCAGTGATCATGATAACCCAGCAAGGGGTTTTCTTCAGCTGGAGATGTGTCTTGACAATAGAACCAAGTTTGATTCCAGTCCTTAGGATGACTTGGAAGCGTAGCAGAAGGAAAAATAGCGTCTCTTCGCCGTTGAATTGAGACTCCGCCAAGTTCTAAGCTGGGCCTGTTGGTGAATTCATTTTGGCGGTCATGTAATAATACTCTCTGAAGAGTTCAATGCTGGGTTCTTCTTGAAGATACACTTCACAGAAGACTTGGAAGTTGTGGATATTTGAAACGGAATTGGGTCCGATGTCTTGGGGATGGAGTTGAAAGAAATGCAAAACGTCATGGAAGAATTTTGACCCAGGTAGTGAGAAACCTCGGTTTATGTGATCAGCAAATACAATAACCTCATTTTCCTTTGGCTGAGGTCTAGCTTCGTCTGGGCTTGGACTATGCCAATGAATGACATTCTTTGCTCACAAGATGCTTGTCTTGACATAATCATCAAGCATTTCTTCTGTGCCAATTGACGGAACCCAACCGCATGAAGTGACGGTCTTAGTCATGATTGTGGTGCATGGCCTAGAGGAGATGATTTAAGGCATGATTAAACCGGCAAGGCATAGCCGGGTTATGTCAACATTAAATTGGTAAATTGAAAAGGGATTCAGGGTTAAGCAAGGAGGTATTTGGCAGCTTGCAAGTTAGCATTTAAATCGCCATAAAGGGCTAATGGTTACAGATCTGGCGCAGAGCTAAATTTTGCTAAGTACTGGAGCAAACAGGTTTTTACAAGGTTTGCTTATTGCTACGTCCATTTTGCATCATGCTTTTATATCGACATTTATTTCATTATGGGTTGTTATTACACATTATGTCACAGTACTTATGCCTATTCTCTCTTATTTTACAAGGTTAGCACGAAGAGGGAGAATGCCGGCAGCTGGAATTCTAGGTTGGAAAAGGAGCAAATGTTAGAGACCTATTCTACACAACTCCAAAAGTCCTCAAACACCATGGAAGTCGGTTTTGGAATATATAAAAAATATTGGGCGAAGAAAGCACCAGAGGAGGGCCACCCACCATCCACGAGGGTGGGGGTGTGCCCTACCTCCCTGGGTGCGCCCCCTATCTCGTGGGCCCCTTGGCAGGCCTCCAGTGCCCATCTTTGGCTATATGAAGTCTTTCGCCCTGGAAAAAATCGGAAGCAACCTTTCGGGATGAAACACCGCCGCCACGAGGCGAAACATTGGTGGAACCAATTTAGGGCTCCGGCGGAGCTATTCTGCCGGGGAAGCATCCCTCTGGGAGGGGGAAATCATCACCATCGATCCTCTCATCGGCAAGTGGTAAATTTCCATCAACATCTTCACCAGCACCATCTCATCTCAAACCCTAGTTCATCTCTTGTATCCAATCTTTGTCTCAAAACCACAGATTGGTACCTGTGGGTTGCTAGTAGTGTTGATTACTCCTTGTAGTTGATGCTAGTTGGTTTATTTGGTGGAAGATCATATGTTCAGATCCTTTATGCATATTAATACCCCTCTGATTATGAACATGAACATGATTTGTGAGTAGTTTGGTTTGTTCCTGAGGATATGGGAGAATTCTTGCTATAAGTAGTCATGTGAATTTGGTATTCGTTTGATATTTTCATGAGATGTATGTTGTCTCTCCCCTAGTGGTGTCATGTGAATGTCGACTACATGAAACTTCACCATTGTTTGGGCCTAGGGGAAGGCATTGGGAAGTAATAAGTAGATGATGGGTTGCTAGAGTGATAGAATCTTAAACCCTAGTTTATGCATTGCTTCGTAAGGGGCTGATTTGGATCCATATGTTTCATGCTATGGTTAGGTTTACCTTAATACTTCTTTTGTAGTTGCGGATGCTTGCAAGAGGGGTTAATCATAAGTGGGATGCATGTCCAAGTAAGGGCAGTACCAAGCACCGGTCCACCCACATATGAAATTATCAAAGTAAGGAACGCGAATCATATGAGCGTGATGAAAACTAGCTTGACGATAATTCCCATGTGTCCTCGAGAGCGCTTTCCTTTATACAAGAGTTTGTCCAGGCTTGTCCTTTGCTACAAAAAGGATTGGGGCAGCTTGCTGCACCTTTTTTTTACTTTTATTACTTGTTACCCGTTACGAATTACCTTATCACCAAATAATCTGTTGCCGATAATTTCAGTGCTTGCAAAGAATACCTTACTGAAAACCGCTTGTAATTTCCTTCTGCTCCTCGTTGGGTTCGACACTCTTACTTATCGAAAGGACTACGATAGATCCCCTATACTTGTAGGTCATCAAGACTCTTTTCTGGTGCCGTTGCCGGGGAGTTAAGCGCCTTTGGTAAGCGGAATTTGGTAAGGAAAAATTTATATAGTGTGCCAAAATTTACTGTCACTTGTTACTATGGAAAGTAATCCTTTGAGGGGCTTGTTCAGGGTATCTTCACCCCGACCAGTAAAGCAAAGAGTTTCTGCTCAACCTACTGAACCTACTGAAAATGTTTACTTTAAAATTCATTCGGGTATGATAGAGAAACTGCTGGCTAATCCTTTTACAGGAGATGGGACATTACATCCCGATTTGCACTTAATCTACGTGGATGAAGTTTGTGGATTATTTAAGCTTGCAGGTATGCCCGAGGATGTTATCAAGAAGAAGGTATTCCCTTTATCTTTGAAGGGAAATGCATTGACATGGTTTAGGCTATGCGATGATATTGGATCGTGGAACTACAATCGGTTGAAATTGGAATTTCATCAGAAATTTTATTCTATGCATCTGGTTCATCGCGATCGTAATTATATATATAATGTTTGGCCTCGTGAAGGAGAAAGCATCGCTCAAGCTTGGCGGAGGCTTAAGTCAATGTTATATCCATGCCCCAATCAAGAGATCTCAAGAGAAATTATTATGCAAAAAATTTATGCTCGGCTTTCTCTCGATAATTGCTCCATTCTTGATACTTCTTGTACTGGATCTTTTATGATGAAAACTATTGAATTCAGATGGGATTTATTGGAAAGAATTAAAAGCAACTCTGAAGATTGGGAACTCAGTGAAGGTAAGGAGTCAGGTATAACACCTAAGTTTGATTGTGTTAAATCTTTTATGGATACCGATGCTTTTCGTGAATTTAGCACTAAATATGGACTTGACTCTGAGACAGTAGCTTCTTTCTGTGAATCATTTGCTACTCATGTTGATCTCCCTAAGGAGAAGTGGCTTAAATATCATCCTCCCATTGAAGTAAAAGTAGTTGAACCTATTAAAGTTGAAGAAAAGACTATCACTTATAATGTTGATCCTATTGTCCCCACCGCTTATATTGAGAAACCACCTTCCCTACTAGAATAAAGTATCATGCTAAAGCTTCAAATGTGGTTTGTAAGAGTAATAATAGAACACCTACACCCTCTGAGCAAATTAAAGTTGAACCTAGTATTGCTATGGTTAAGGATCTCTTGTCCGATAATATTGATGGGCATGTTATTTACTTTTGTGATGAAGCTGCTAGAATTGCTAGACCCGATACTAAAAATAAACATAGACCTATTGTAGGCATGCCTGTTATTTCTGTTAAAATAGGAGATCATTGCTATCATGTCTTATGTGATATGGGTGCTAGTGCGAGTGCAATACCTCATTCTTTATATGAAGAAATTATGCATGATATTGCACCTGCTGAGTTAGAAGGTATTGATGTTACAATTAAGCTTGCCAATAGAGATACTATTTCACCGGTTGGAATTGTTAGAGATGTTGAAGTCTTGTGTGGGAATGTTAAATATCCTACTGATTTTCTTGTTCTGGGTTCCCCACAAGATGACTTTTGTCCCATTATATTTTGTAGACCCTTCGTGAATACTGTTAATGCTAAGATAGACTGCAAAAAGGATATTGTTTCTGTTGGTTTATGGGATATGTCTCATGATTTTAATTTTGCTAAATTTCGTAGACAACCCCATGATAAAGAATTGCCTAGTAAAGATGAAATTATTGGTGTTGCTTCTATTGCCATGCCTCCTAATGATCCTTTAGAACAATATTTGCTAGACCATGAAAATGATATGTTTATGAAGGAAAGAAGGGAAATAGATGAAGTTTTCTTTAAACAGGGACCTATTTTGAAACACAACTTGCCTGTCGAAATTCTAGGGGATCCTCCTCCACCCAAGGGTGATCCCGTGTTTGAGCTTAAACCATTGCCTGATACTCTTAAATACGCTTATCTTGATGAAAAGAAGATATATCCTATTATTATTAGTGCTAACCTTTCAGAGCAAGAAGAAGAGAAATTATTGAAAACTCTAAAGAAGCTTCATGCTGCTATTGGATATACTCTTGATGATCTTAAGGGCATTAGTCCCACTCTATGCCAGCACAAAATAAAATTAGAGAAAGACGCTAAACCGGCTATTGATCACCAACGACGGTTAAATCCTAAGATGAAAGAAGTGGTAAGAAAAGAAATACTAAAGCATCTGGAGGTAGGTATAATTTATCCCGTTGCTGATAGTCGGTGGGTGACACGTCTCCAACGTATCAATAATTTTTTATTGTTCCATGCTATTATATTATCTGTTTTGGATGTTTATGGGCTTTATTATACACTTTTATATTATTTTTGGGACTAACCTATTAACACAGAGCCCAGTGCCAGTTTCTGTTTTTTCCTTGTTTTAGAGTATCACCGAAAAGGAAAATCAAACGGAGTCCAATTGGCCTGAAACTTCATGGAACTTATTTTTGGACCAGAAGAAGCCCACGGAGTATCGGAGATGGACCAGGCGAGTCCCGGGTTGCCCACGAGGGTGGGGGCGCGCCCACCCCCTCGGCGCGCCCCCCTGCCTCGTGGACAGCTCGAAGATCCACCGGCATACTTCTTCCTCCTACATATACCCATATACCCTAAAAACTTCGGGGAGCACAATAGATCGGGAGTTCCGCCACCAGAAGCCTCTGTCGCCACCAAAAACCAATCTAGACCCGTTCCGGCACCCTGTCGGAGGGGGAATCCCTCTCCGGTGGCCATCTTCATCATCCTGGCGCTCTCCATGACGAGGAGGGAGTAGTTCTCCCTCGGGGCTGAGGGTATGTACCAGTAGCTATGTGTTTGATCTCTCTCTCTCGTGTTCTTGAGGTGATACGATCTTGATGTATCGCGAGCTTTTCTATTATAGTTGGACCTTATGATGTTTCTCCCCCTCTACTCTCTTGTATTGGATTGAGTTTTCCCTTTGAAGTTATCTTATCGGTTTGAGTCTTTAAGGATTTGAGAACACTTGATGTATGTCTTGCATGTGCTTATCTGTGGTGACAATGGGATATCACGTGATCCACTTGATGTATGTTTTGGTGACCAACTTGCGGGTTCCGCCCATGAACCTATGCATAGGGGTTGGCACACGTTTTCGTCTTGACTCTCCCGTAGAATCTTTGGGGCACTCTTTGAAGTTCTTTGTGTTGGTTGAATAGATGAATTTGAGATTGTGTGATGCATATCATATAATCATACCTGCGGATACTTGAGGTGACATTGGAGTATCTAGGTGACATTAGGGTTTTTGGTTGATTTGTGTCTTAAGGTGTTATTCTAGTATGAACTCTATGATAGATTGAACGGAAAGAATAGCTTCGTGTTATTTTACTATGGACTCTTGAATAGATCGATCAGAAAGGATAACTTTGAGGTGATTTCGTACCCTACCATAATCTCTTCGTTTGTTCTCCGCTATTAGTGACTTTGGAGTGACTCTGTGTTGCATGTTGAGGGAAAGTTATATGATCCAATTATGTTATTATTGTTGAGAGAACTTGCAATAGTGAAACTATAAACCCTAGGCCTTGTTTCAACGCATTGCAATACCGTTTGTGCTCACTTTTATCATTAGTTACTTTGTTGTTTTTATATTTTCAGATTACAAAAAACCATTATCTACTATCCATATTACACTTGTATCACCATCTCTTCGCCGAACTAGTGCACCTATACAATTTACCATTGTATTGGGTGTGTTGGGGACACAAGAGACTCTTTGTTATTTGGTTGCAGGGTTGCTTGAGAGATACCATCTTCATCCTATGCCTTCTACGGATTGATAAACCTTAGGTCATCCACTTGATGGAAATTTGCGACTGTCCTACAAACCTCTACACTTGGAGGCCCAACAACGTCTACAAGAAGAAGGTCGTGTAGTAGACATCAAGCTCTTTTCTGACGCTGTTGCCGGGGAGGTTAGCACTTGAAGGTATATCTTTAGATCTTGCAATCGAATCTTTTTGTTTCTTGTTTTAGCACTAGTTTAGTTTATAAAATAAAACTACCAAAAAATGGAATTAAGGGTACCTCATATGCTTCATCTTTTTAATATATATCATGAAAATAAGGATTCCGATAATTGTGCTCAAGTGCTAGAAGAAGAATGCATTAGAATGTTTGGCACTAAATATTTGAATGGTGAGCATGATTGCAATGTTGTTAGTATGAATTCCTTGAATATCCATGATGCTAATTATATGCAAAGCCATAAGCTTGGGGAAGCTATGTTTGATGAAGATGATATTTTTTGTCCCCCAAGTTTTGATGAGAAAATTTATTATGATGAAAGCATGCCTCCTATTTATGATGATTATATTGATGAAAGTGGATTTGGAGAGGTCGTGACTTTATTTTTTGAGATGAATCCACTATTTCGGAAGAGGTTCCAATTGATTATGAGAACAAAGTTGCTATATATGATGATTATTGTGATGACTTGTATGCTATAAAGAATAATGATATCCATGAAACTTGTCATCATGATTTTAGTTTTCAATTGGATTATGCCTCACATGATAGTTATTTTGTTGAGTTTGCTCCCACTATTATTCATGAGAAAAAATTTGCTTATGTGGAGAGTAATAAAAATTCAATGCTTATGCATCATGAAAAGAATGCTTTATGTGATAGTTATATTGTTGAATTCATTCATTATGCTACTGAAAATTATTATGAGGGAGGAACATATGCTTGTAGGAATTGCAATAATATGAAGTTTCCTCTCTATGTGTTGAAAATCTTGAAGTTATCCTTGTTTTACCTTTCCTGTGCAAGTTGATTCTTGTTCCCACAAGTTGTTTGCTCACAAAATCCCTATGCATAGAAAGTGGGTTAGACTTAAATGTGCTAGTCATATTCTTCATGATGCTCTCTTTATGTTACAATTCTTATCTTTTATGTGAGCATCATTGAAATCATCATGCCTAGCTAGGGGCGTTAAACGATAGCGCTTGTTGGGAGGCAACCCAACTTTATTTTTGTTCCTTGATTTTTGCTTCTGTTTAGTAATAAATAATTCATCTAGCCTCTGTTTAGATGTGGTTTTATGTTTTAATTAGTGTTTGTGCCAAGTAGAACCTTTGGGAAGACTTGGGGAAAGTCTTTTTAATCTTGCTGTAAAAAACAGAAACTTTAGCGCTCACGAGAACTGCTGCCATTTCTGTTTAGAAAGTGATATTTAGTTAATTATTTTTGCATATCATTAATAGATAAATTCCCCACATCAATAAATTTATTTTAGAATTTTTGGGGTTCCAGAACTTGCTTTAGCTGCAGATTACTACAGACTGTTCTGTTTTTGACAGATTCTGTTTTCCGTGTGTTGTTTGCTAATTTTGATGAATCTATGGCTAGTAAAATAGTTTATAAACCATAGAGAAGTTGGAATACAGTAGGTTTAACACCAATATAAATAAATAATGAGTTCATTACAGTACCTTGAAGTGGTGTTTTGTTTTCTTTCGCTAACGGAGCTCACGAGATTTTCTACTTTAAGTTTTGTGTTTTGAAGTTTTCAAGTTTTTGGTAAAAGATTTGATGGATTATGGAACAAGGAGTGGAAAGAGCCTAAGATTGGGGATGCCCAAGGCACCCCAAGGTAATATTCAAGGACAACCAAGAGCCTAAGCTTGGGGATGCCCCGGAAGGCATCCCCTCTTTCGTCTTCGTTCATCGGTAACTTTACTTGGAGCTATATTTTTATTCACCACATGATATGTGTTTTGCTTGGAGCGTCATTTTATTTTATTTAGTTTTGCTTGTTGTTTGAATAAAATACCAAGATCTAAAATTCTTAAATGTTAGAGAGTCTTCACATAGTTGCATAATTATTCGACTACTCATTGATCTTCACTTATATCTTTCGGAGTAGTTTGTCATTTGCTCTAGAGCGCTTCACTTATATCTTTTTAGAGCACGGGGGTGGTTTTATTTTGAAGAAATAGATGAACTCTCATGCTTCACTTAGATCATTTTGAGAGTCTCTAAACAGCATGGTAGTTCTCTTTGGTTATGAATTTAGTCCTAATATGATGGGCATCCAAGAGGGATATAATAAAAACTTTCATATAAAGTGCATTGAATACTATGAGAAGTTTGATACTTGATAATTATTTTGAGATATGAAGATGGTGATATTATAGTTATGCTAGTTGAGTAGTTGTGAATTTGAGAAATAGTTGTGTTGAAGTTTTTGATTCCCGTAGCATGCACGTATGGTGAACCGTTATGTGACGAAGTCGGAGCATGATTTATTTATTGATTGTCTTCCTTATGAGTGGAGGTCGGGGACGAGCGATGGTCTTTTCCTACCAATATATCCCCCAAGGAGCATGCGCGTAGTACTTTTTTTTGATAACTAATAGATTTTTGCAATAAGTATGTGAGTTCTTTATGACTAATGTTGAGTCCATGGATTATACGCACACTCACCTTTCCACCATTGCTAGCCTCTCTAATACCGCGCACCTTTTGCCGGTATGATACATCCACCATATACCTTCCTCAAAACAGCCACCATACCTACCTATCATGGCATTTCCATAGCCATTCTGAGATATATTGCCATGCAACTTTCCACCGTTCCGTTTACTATGACACGCTCCATCATTGTCATATTGCTTTGCATGATCATGTAGTTGACATTGTATTTGTAGCAAAGCCACCGTTCATAATTCTTTCATACATGTCACTCATGCATCATTGCTATCCCGGTATACTGCCGGAGGCATTCATATAGAGTCATACTTTGTTCTAGTATCGAGTTGTAATCATTGAGTTGTAAATAAATAGAAGTGTGATGATCATCATTCATAGAGTATTGTCCCAAAAAAGAGAAAGGCCAAAAAAAGGGAAGGCCCAAAAAAGGCCAAATAAAAAAAGAAAAGAAAGGCCAAATAAAAAATAAAATAAAATAAAAGGGACAATGCTACTATCCTTTTATCCACACTTGTGCTTCAAAGTAGCACCATGACCATCATGATAGAGAGTCTCTTGTTTTGTCACTTTCATATACTAGTGGGAAATTTTCATTATAGAACTTGGCTTGTATATTCCAATAATGGGCCTCCTCAAGTGCCCTAGGTCTTCGTGGGCAAGCAAGTTGGATGCACACCCACTTAGTTTCTTTTGTTGAGCTTTCATACATCTATAGCTCTAGTGCATCGGTTGCATGGCAATCCCTACTCACTCACATTGATATCTATTAATGGGCATCTCCATAGCAAGTTGATACGCCTAGTTGATGTGAGACTATCTTCTCCCTTTTTGTCTTCTCCACAACCACCATTCTATTCCACATATAGTGCTATGTCCATGGCTCACGCTCATGTATTACGTGAAGATTGAAAAAGTTTGAGAACACCAAAAGTATGAAACAATTGATTGGCTTGTCATCGGGGTTGTGCATGATTTAAATACTTTGTGTGGTGAAGATGGAGCATAGCCGGACTATATGATTTTGTAGGGATAACTTTCTTTGGCCATGTTATTTTGAGAAGACATAATTGCTTAGTTAGTATGCTTGAAGTATTATTATTTTTATGTCAATATTAAACTTTTGTCTTGAATCTTATGGATCTGAATATTCTTGCCACAATAAAGAAAATTACATTGATAAATATGTTAGGTAGCATTCCACATCCAAAATTCTGTTTTTATCATTTACCTACTCGAGGATGAGCAGGAATTAAACTTGGGGATGCTGATACGTCTCCAACATATCTATAATTTTTTATTGTTCCATGCTATTATATTATCCATTTTGGATGTTTATGGGCTTTATTATACACTTTTATATTATTTTTGGGACTAACCTATTAACCCAGAGCCCAGTGCCAGTTTCTATTTTTTTCCTTGTTTTAGAGTATCGCAGAAAAGGAAAATCAAACGGAGTCCAATTGACCAGAAACTTCACGGAACTTATTTTTGGACCAGAAGAAGTCCACGGAGTATCAGAGATGGACCAGGAGAGTCCCGGGCTGCCCACGAGGGTGGGGGTGCGCCCCCCCCCCCCCCCCCCCCCCCCCGGGCGCGCCCCCCTGCCTCATGGACAGCCCGGAGATCCACCGACATACTTCTTCCTCCTATATATACCCATATACCCTAAAAACTTCGGGGAGCACAATAGATCGGGAGTTCCGCCGCCAGAAGCCTCCGTAGCCACCAAAAACCAATCTAGACCCGTTTTGGCACCCTGCCGGAGGGGGAATCCCTCTCCGGTGGCCATCTTCATCATCCCGACGCTCTCCATGACAAGGAGGGAGTAGTTCTCCCTCAGGGCTGAGGGTATGTACCAGTAGCTATGTGTTTAATCTCTCTGTCTCTCGTGTTCTTGAGGTGATACGATCTTGATGTATCGCGAGCTTTGCTATTATAGTTGGATCTTATGATGTTTCTCCCCCTCTACTCTCTTTTAATGGATTGAGTTTTCCCTTTGAAGTTATCTTATCGGATTGAGTCTTTAAGGATTTGAGAACACTTGATGTATGTCTTGCATGTGCTTATCTGTGGTGACAATGGGATATCACGTGATCCACTTGATGTATGTTTTGGTGATCAACTTGCGGGTTCTGCCCATGAACCTATGCATAGGGGTTGGCACACATTTTCGTCTTGACTCTCTGGTAGAATCTTTGGGGCACTCTTTGAAGTTCTTTGTGTTGGTTGAATAGATGAATCTGAGATTGTGTGATGCATATCGTATAATCATACCCGCGGATACTTGAGGTAACATTAGGGTTTTGGTTGATTTGTGTCTTAAGGTGTTATTCTAGTACGAACTCTATGATAGATTGAACGGAAAGAATAGCTTCATGTTATTTTACTACGGACTCTTGAATAGATCGATCAGAAAGGATAACTTTGAGGTGGTTTCGTACCCTACCATAATCTCTTCGTTTGTTCTCCGCTATTAGTGACTTTGGAGTGACTCTTGGTTGCATGTTGAGGGAAAGTAATATGATTCAATTATGTTATTATTGTTGAGAGAACTTGCACTAGTGAAAGTATGAACCCTAGGCCTTGTTTCAACGCATTGCAATACTGTTTGTGCTCACTTTTATCATTAGTTACCTTGCTGTTTTTTATATTTTCAGATTACAAAAAACCATTATCTACTATCCATATTGCACTTGTATCACCATCTCTTCGCCAAACTAGTGCACCTATACAATTTACCATTGTGTTGGGTGTGTTGGGGACACAAGAGACTCTTTGTTATTTGGTTGCAGGGTTGCTTGAGAGAGACCATCTTCATCCTACGCCTCCTACGGATTGATAAACCTTAGGTCATCCACTTGAGGGAAATTTGCTATTGTCCTACAAACCTCTGCACTTGTATGCCCAACAACGTCTACAAGAAGAAGGTTGTGTAGTAGACATTAGTGGGTAAGTCCTGTCCATTGTGCCCCCAAGAAGGGAGGTGTTACTGTTGTTCCTAATGATAAAGATGAACTGATCCCACAAAGAATTGTTACATGTTATAGAATGGTAATGGACTTCCGCAAACTAAATAAAGCTACTAAAAAGGATCATTACCCTTTACCTTTTATTGATCAAATGCTAGAAAGATTATCCAAACACACACATTTTTGCTTTCTAGATGGTTATTCTGGTTTCTCTCAAATACCTGTGTCAAAAGAGGATCAAGAAAAGACCACTTTCACTTGCCCTTTTGGTAACTTTGCTTATAGACGCATTCCTTTTGGTTTATGTAATGCACCTGCTACCTTTCAAAGATGTATGACTGCAATATTCTCTGACTTTTGTGAAAAGATTGTTAAGGTATTCATGGATGATTTTTCTGTATATGGAACATCTTTTGATGATTTCTTAAGCAACCTTGATTGAGTTTTGCAGAGATGTGAAGAAACTAGTCTTGTCTTGAATTGGGAGAAGTGCCACTTTATGGTTAATGAAGGCATTGTCTTGGGGCATAAAATTTCTGAAAGAGGTATTGAAGTTTGATAAAGCTAAAGTTGATGCTATTGAAAATATGTCGTGTCCTAAGGACATTAAAGGTATAAGAAGTTTCCTTGGTCATGCCGGTTTTTATAGGAGGTTCATTAAAGACTTCTCAAAATATTCCAGCCCTTTGACTAATCTCTTACAAAAAGATGTTCCTTTTGTCTTTGATGATGATTGTGTAGAAGCATTTGAAATACTTAAGAAAGCCTTGATTTCTGCACCTATTGTTTAGCCTCCTGATTGGAATTTTCCCTTTGAAATTTTGTGTGATGCTAGTGATTATGTTGTAGGTGCTGTTTTAGAACAAAGAGTTGATAAGAAATTAAATGTTATCCAATATGCTAGTAAAACTCTAGACAGTGCCTAGAGAAATTATGCTACTACTAAAAAGGAATTTTTAGCAGTTGTATTTGCTTGTGATAAGTTCAAACCTTATATTGTTGATTCTAAAGTAACTGTTCACACTGATTATGTTGCTATTAAATACCTTATGGAAAAGAAAGATGCTAAACCTAGACTTATTAGATGGGTTCTCCTACTACAAGAATTTGATTTGCATATTATGGATAGAAAAGGAGCTGAGAACCCCGTTGTAGACAACTTGTCTAGGTTAGAGAATGTTCTTGATGACCTACTACCTATAGATGATAGCTTTCCTGATGAACAATTAGCTGTCATAAATGCTTCTCGTACTGCTCCATGGTATGCTGATTATGCTAATTACATTGTTGCTAAATTTATACCACGTAGTTTCACATACCTGCAAAAGAAAAGGTTTTTCTATGATTTAAGACATTACTTATGGGATAACCCACACCTTTATAAAGAAGGAGTAGATGGTGTAATTAGACATTGCGTAACTGAGCATGAACAGGAATAGATCTTACGCAAGTGTGATTCTGAGGCTTAAGGAGGACACGATGCTGGAGATAGAACTGCACATAAGGTATTGCAATCCGGTTTTTATTGGCCTACTCTCTTCAAGGATGCCCGTAAGTTTGTCTTGTCTTGTGATGAATGTCAAAGAATTGCTAACATTAGTAGACGTCAAGAAATGCCTATGAATTATTCACTTGTTATTGAACCATTTGATGTTTGGGGCTTTGATTAAATGGAACTGTTTCCTTCCTCTAATGGGTATACACATATTTTAGTTGTTGTTGATTACGTTACTAAGTGGGTAGAAGCTATTCCAACTAGTAGTGCTGATCATAACACCTCTATTAAGATGCTTAAAGAAGTTATTTTTCCGAGGTTTGGAGTCCCTAGATACTTAATGACTGATGGTGGTTCAAATTTTATTCATGGTGCTTTTCGTAATATGCTTGCTAAGTATCATGTTAATCATAGAATTGCATCCCCATCTCACCCACAGTCTAGTGGTCAAGTAGAAGTGAGCAATGGAGAGCTTAAATTAATTTTGCAAAAGGCTGTTAATAGATCTAGAAAGAATTGGTCCAAGAAACTTGATGATGCATTATGGTCCTATAGAACTGCATACAAAAATCCTATGGGTATGTCTCCGTATAAGATGGTTTATGGTAAAGCATGTCACTTACCTCTCGAACTAGAACATAAGGCATATTGGGCCATTAAAGAGCTCAACTATGACTTCAAACTTGCCGGTGAGAAGAGACTATTTGACATTAGCTCACTTGATGAGTGGAGAACCCAGGCCTATGAGAATGCCAAACTGTTTAAGAAAAAAGTTAAAAAGATGGCATGACAAAAGGATACAAAAATGTGAGTTTAATGTAGGTGATTATGTATTGTTATACAACTCTCGTTTAAGATTTTTTGCAGGAAAACTCCTCTCTAAATGGGAAGGGTCCTTACGTTATCGAGGAGGTCTATCGTTCCGGTGCCATAAAAATCAACAACTTCGAAGGCACAAATCCGAGGGTGGTGAACGGTCAAAGAATCAAAACATTATATCTCAGGTAATCCCATAAACGTTGATACTAATGTTATTGACACCGTAACCCCGGAGGAGTATACAAGGGACACTTTCTAGAACGTTTCACACTCCGAAAAGGAATATGTATGTGGTACGGTAAGTAAACCGACTCCAAAACAGTTCTAATAGCAAATTTTCTCCGTTTTGGAATATTTAAGAAAATAGGAAAATAAGAAGCAGTCCGGAAAGGACACGATGCATCCATGAGGGTGGAGGCCACGCCCTACCCCCTGGGCGCACCCCTGCCTTGTGGGCACCTCGTGTGCCCTCTGGACTCTGTTTTCTTGCACAATACTTCTTTTGGTCGATAAAAATTCATTATATAATATCCCGAAGGTTTTGACCACCATACCATGCAAATATCTCCTGTTTTTGTTTTGAGTTTTCTCTACTGCAGATTAGAGCAAGATGTCTTCTCAAGAGTCAGTCGGGGAGAGCCAGGTGTCTCATCCGACACCGGGACCAGGAGCAAACAGTGATGCTGACCACTTTGGGCAATCAACGGAGGAAGAGGTGGAGGACTACTAGAAAAGGATAGATGCCATGGAAGAGGATCAAGAAGTTACTTCTCGTTTCCGAGCCGGATTCACGATGGGGGAGCTACAAAGCTTAGCTATTCCAAACTCGGTCATCCCTTCCAATGTTAGATTTCTTTCTTATGAAAATATGAAAAATAGTGTTACTTGTTCTCCCGCAGCTATGCAACATCCATGGGTGAAAGGAGCTTTAGCTGTCACGGGCAAGCTCCATAAGGAAATAATGGACCTCAAGCAAAGCTCGAGGAAGAGAATCGTATCCTGAGGGGCATCATCGCCAAGAGTATCGCATCGCCACATCCGAAGAAAGAGACATAAACACATGGGTATGGGCACTCCCCTTGGCAACTGCCAAGCTTGGGGGTGTGCCCCGGTATCGTATCACCATCACACTTTTATCTTTACCATTTTTCTTAGTTCGATCCTTTTGGTAATATCTTGATCTAGTAGAATAAAGTTTTAGTATGATTTAGTTTTGATTTTTGCTTTATGATCCTTCTATGTAATCGAGTCCGTGGGTTATATATAATAAATATTAGTTTTGAGTCAAGGGCTTGGTTATCTTGCTATGATCTTGAGAAAAAAGAGAAAGAATAAAAAGAAATAAAGAGATCATATTGATCTTATGGAGAGTAATGACTTCACATATAAAGAGTATGATGAATAAAAGTTGTTGAGAGTTGACAAACATAGCTTTGGTCATCATTGCAATTAATGGGAAGTAATAAAGAAAGAGAGGTTTTCACATATAAATATACTGTCTAGGACATCTTTTATGATTGTGATCACTCATTAAAATATGACATGCTAAAAAGTTGGTGTTGAACAAGGAAGACAACATAATGGGTTATGTTTTCCTACATCTGAAATAAATTATATTGTCATGGATCATCCAACATGTTGAGCTTGGCTTTCCCCCTCATGCTAGCCAAATTCTTTGCACCAAGTAGAGATACTACTTATGCTTCCAAACATCCTTAAACCCAGTTTTGCCTTGAGAGTCCATCATATCTACCTATGGATTGAGTAAGATCCTTCAAGTAAGTTGTCATTGTTTCAAGCAATAAAAATTGCTCTCTAAATATGTATGATTTATTAGTGTGGAGAAATAAGCTTTATATGATCTTGTGATGTGGAAGAAATAAAAGCGACAGACTGCATAATAAAGGTCCATATCACAAGTGGCAATATAAAGTGACGTTCTTTTGCATTAAGATTTCGTGCATCCAACCATAAAAACACATGACAACGTCTGCTTCCCTTTGCGAAGGGCCTTTCTTTTATTTTTGTCTTATGTCTTATGCAAGAGTCGTAGTGATCTTCACCTTTCCTTTTTACATTTTATCCTTTGGCAAGCACTGTGTGTTGGAAAGATCCTGACATATATAGCTAATTGGATGTGGGTTTGCATAAACTATTATTGTTGACATTACCCTTGAGGTAAAAGGTTGGGAGGCAAAACTATAAGGCCCTATCTTTCTCTATGTCCGATTAAAGCTTCATACCCACAAGTATTGCACGAGTGTTAGCAATTGTGAAATACTAAATGATAGTTCAGTATGTGGACTTGCTGAAAAGCTCTTATATTGACTCTTTCTGATGTTATGATAAATTGCAATTGCTTCAATGACTAAGATTATAGTTTGTTAGTTTTCAATGAAGTTTCTGATTCATACTTTACATTGTGAATAAGATTGTTACTTTAGCATAAGAAATCATATGACAATATATATACATATATATATATATATATATATATATATATTGTTGTTCTAAGAATGATCATGATGCCCTCCACTACAAAAAAATACACTTCCGTGATGATACGTGTTTGTCACAGTAGGTCGCGTTTTCTGTCATGCATGTAGATCCATGACGATTTTATGACAGAATCAAGATAGTCATACCTGTGCTGTCGTAGAAGTGTTCCATGACATTACCAAAATTATCATCACGGAAGTGTCCACTTCAATGATGATAAATCGCGCGTCACAGAAGTGCTTTCGTCAAGGGTGACCGACACGTGGCATCCACCGTAACGGAACGCCGTTAAGCTATCGGGTCGGGTTTTGGATCCGATAACCCGTTAACAGCCCCGACCAATGGGGATTTTCCACGTGTAAAATCATCATTGGCTGGAGGAAACACGTGTCGGCTCATCGCTGGGACAGATGTCATCCACTCATTGGACAGAAGGCGCCTATGATACGTCGACACGTGGCACGGCCCAACAGAGGCCCATTCCTGTGAAAAGGCCGGCCCGTTTGACTTGGTCAAAAGGTGGCGGGCCGGCCCATGGAAAGCCTGTTAACGGCCTGTTCGCATATAGCCCATTTACAGCCCGCTAACCCAAGGCCCGTTACGCCCTATTCGAATTAGGCCCAGTAGCGTCATCTGGGCCATCCAATATGATTCCAGCCCGTTTTCACTTCTGGCCCATGTATGGCCCATGACGTCTTTCGGCCCATATGAGGCCCTATGTAACTCTTGGCCTATTAACGGCCCGTGGTGAAACTGGCCCGTAATGAACAGTGTATCACTTTACACCCATTAACGGCCCGTGGTGAAACTGGCCCGTAAAGAACAGTGTATCACTTTATACCCATTAACGGCCCGTTATTCCGTTGGGCCGTTTCCAGCCCATGTTATCTTTCGGCCTTCTCAGAGCCCATTTATTCTTGGGCTATTTTCCAGCATTCTTTTACTTACGGCCCGTTACTGTCATTTTCTGCTTGTGGGCCAAATTCAGCCCGTGGTTACAGTCGGCCCGTTTGTGGTCCGTTAATACGTTGGGCCGTTTTCATAGCGTCATCAAATACGGCCTATTAACGATGGCCCGTTATGGTCGGCCCATGAACGGACGATTCCAACTCTAGCCCGTTTACGGCCAGAATGCGGTCTGTTTGGCCCATGTTTGGCCAATCGATCATACGGCCCGTATAAGGCCCATTGATGATACGGCCCGTAGAAGGCCCATTGTTTCTACGGCCCGTAGAAGGCCCATTGTTTCTACGGCCCGTAGAAGGCCCACTGTTTCTACGGCCCGTAGAAGGCCCACTGTTTATACGGCCCGTAGAAGGCCCACTGTTTCTACGGCCCGTAGGAGGCCCAGTGTCACTACAGTAAATATTAGCCCATGGTTATTGTGGCCTAGTTTTAAAAAATAGGTTATTGCAGCCACTAGCAAACCGCAGAAAAAGAACTGCACTGACTACAAGCAAACAAATAAACAAGACAACAAGGAAATAAATAAGCAAGCAACTTACACTAGGCTATCACGGCTATTACACATATTACATCCACTGGGCATCAAAGTTCGCCACCAGTGCAAATATAGGGAACACAGCAGCATATAAACGCCGCAGCAAAACAAGTCCAGAACTGAAACCACTTCAGAAGAGCTCAAGAAACAATATCCTGGGTACCCATAATGCTGGCAAGATGCTTAGCAAGCTTATTAACTTTCTCTTGTTTGGCGCTTAAGTCCTCCAGCGCTTGCTGTTGCACCAGAAAGTATGCATCTGAATTCTGCAGGGACTTCCTCAGTCCTTCGGCTTCCTGTCGCATAACATCTGATCGATGTCTTTCAACTTGAAGTTGAGACTCAAGAAGCCGAACTGATTCAGGCAACGAGTTCGAAGAGCTGGTGCCAGCAGTGGTAGCCAGTAACTCGAACACTACATCAAGACAGGACTTTGGGGTTGTCTCAGTGTCTTCAATATAGTTTTTATCAGCTTTCTTGGAGACCAACAGGGATGTCTCACTATCTTGAACCTTATCTGCATTACTTCCTTTACCATTGCATAACAGGGTACTCTTCTCCAATATTTTATCCGCGTTCTAAAAGAGAAACAAACAAACACATCTCAGGTTTACAATGTAGTATATGAAACTCATTTTGGTAAACCAGTTCAGTAGTAAGGTGGACAGGATAACAGCATGAAACAAACATATATCTATGTAGTATGGTCACTGTATGGTCTATATCATTCTAGTTTATGTTGCCAAATCAAGATAGATACAGTTCGAATCATATCTATTTAAGACAAAGCAGCATAGACAGAATATAAGTGTGGGAAACTACACAGCAATAACAACACTTGTAATGTGCATGGCATGAGAACATAACTGTTTATTCAATTGAAACTGAAATCAACATAGAGCAAGTTACAACAGCAAACAGCCAAACACGTTGAAGAAACAGGTTTAAAACATACCTGTTGCGCCATTGGAGTTTCAATTGCATCCTTCAAATTTGAAATTAGTTGGTATCAGTAAATACAGTGATGCAAGAGCAAAGTAGTATGAACCATAGCTACGGAACCTGACCTGAGAACAATTCTTCTTCTGCTTTAAGCGTTGACTTCGGGTTCGGAGTGGTGGTCCTCGTGATTTGGGCACTGCAGTTGCCTTACTAACTGCTCGTGTTTGGGTGCTCTGTGGTGGAGACGGTGCTGTGTCAACGGGAACTGGGTGTCTATCTGCTGGGGTTGGGGTTAGAAGGGGTGTAGCTGGTTCTCTGTCCAACTGGGTAGGGGTACAATCTGCATGAGTGTGGGTTATGTGTGGTGGGGCTGGTTCTTGGGCAAGTACAACCGTGGTTCTATCTGCATCGACAGGTAGCACGATCTTTTCTGAAGACCGTGTTTTTACTCCCACAGATACTGCCATCACTCCCTCCAATTGAAATGGCTGATAAACAAGAAAAGTAATTGAATGTACAGACATTGTAAGATAGACAGGTGCAATGGATAGTAGGGAAGAAAACAGGGCATGAAATAATTCACATTTATGTTGTCTAAGCAAACAGAATAGCAGGACATAATTTCACATATATGATGGCTAATTAAACAGGATAGCATGACACAATTTCACATGTATGATGGCTAACTAAACAGGATAGAATGACATACTTCAAAATATGATGACTATGTAAACAGGATGACATGATATAACTATACGATGTGTCTATTAAAGTGGTTGGCATGCCATAAATCACAAACATGCCGTCGATGGAAACATGATGGCATGATATAATTCACGGATAGAATGACATAATTTAAAATATGATGACTATGTAAACAGGATGAGATGATATAACTATATTATGTCTTTAGAAAATGGGTTGGCATGCCATAATTCAGATACATGCTGTCTATGTAAACATCATGGCATGACATAATTCAAATATATGATTTATATACTAAGGAAGTGAGCAGAGGGCAATCGCATATATGATGTGTCAACTAAGGAGATGGCATTCAATATTGTGTATATGATGTAAAAACTAAGCATTGCAATACAACATATGCATTATATGAGTAATATAACCCTGCCAAGTTTGAGCATACACCTCAGGGGGATAATAGGACTGGTCATCTGCCTCTGAATCCTCCTCTGAAGAGCTATCTGTAACCAGCAAGATATCTGCTTCAGCAGGTAGCATTGTCTGCTCTGAAGACCTTGTTTCACTCCAGATTTCTCCATCACCAATTCAAATGGCTGATGCACAGGAAGAGCAGTTGAATATACAAACATTGTCGACAAAAGCAATGAGAAATACAAAAAAAGGACGGCATGATATAATTCACATATATGACGCTTGCCTAAACAGCATGGCATTGCATAATTCACATACATAATGCTTGCAACAAGATAACATTGCATAATTCACATATATAATGTCTTGCAACAAGATGGCATTGCATAATTCACATATATGGTAATTAGACACTAAACAGGTGGCATTCACACAAAGCATGTCTAAACTAAGCAAATGACATAGCAATGCAAGATACCATACGCACGATATGAGCAACATAACCCTGCCAAGTTAGGGCATGCACCTCGGGGGGAATATGACTGGTCATCTGTCTCTGAATCCTCCTTTGAGGAGCTATCGGTAACCAGCAAGACATGCGCTTCGTCAGATAGCATTGTCTGCTCTGAAGACCTTGTTTCCACTCCAGATTTTTCCATGACCGTGCCGAATGGCTGATGCACAGGAAGAGTAATTGAATGTACTAAAATTGTTGACAAATTTAACACGTAATAAAAAATGATGGCATGATATAATTCACATATAAGATGACTGGCTAACCAGGGTGGCATTGCAAAATTCACATATATGATGCCTGGCTAGACAAGATGGCATTGCATGATTCACATATACGATAAAGAAACTAAACAGATGGCATTGACACAAAGCATGTCTAAACTAAGCAGATGACATCTTTAATGTATACAGTAAGCAATGCAAGGCACCATATGCATGATATTACCAACATCAGCATGCCAAGTTAGAGCGAAGACCTCATGGGGTAAATAGGAGTGGTCTTCTCCTTCTGAATCCCCCTCAGAACAGTTATCTTCCTCTTGATTACGATCCGAAATGGGTGGAGGGGGGCTGCCTTTGCGCCCACCATGGAACGACGTCTGCATGAAATTTTATTGCCACGCAAGGCTCGTCTCTTTTGCTCTACATGATCAGTTCCATTGTGTACAATAACTGGCATGCATAGGAATAAAACATAGTGAGATTATGTAAGGAGTGCATGCACAAATCCAGAGTGATGGTAGCAAACTGTGGATAGACCCAAAACCAATGATAGCAGGCAGATAATAGCTTTAGTTAAAAAATACAGATAATGGCTCCTTTAATGTTTGTTTGCACCCAACATGAAACTCATAGTAGACACCGGAGATTAACCAGATAGTAGACAGATAGTACTGATTGCTGCCCCAATATGTACCCCACAACCATTTAAAAACTCAAGTTTCAGCATTAGTTTGGACCTGACTCGGAGTCTAATAGGTGAACACGACGATAATGTAGCATGTCATCATATTAAGCGACGCATAACGTAAGCAGACACGGAAGAGTGCGACCTCTCTTGCGGACCCGTGTAGTCCTCAAGGTCATCTGCTCAGTTGATGATGGTAATGCAGTTGCCGTGGCTGCCGGCGGCGGGGAAGAAGATCTGAGGCGGCGAAAGACAGTCTGGAGAGCGGATCCCTGCTGTGGTGAACCCTTCCGTCGTTGGAGCAGCTGAGCTGGGGTGGAACACAGCGCCGCAGGAGCAGGACAAACCACACAAGGTTTTCTTTGACACATATCTGTAACAGAAGTAATTGAGTAAGGGCTTGTTTGAATTTGAGGATTCTAACAATGCAGGGATAGGAAATAGACAGGAATAGGATAGGAATGCACGTGCAAAACAGAGAATTTAAAAACACAGGATTTCTGCCAATCTGGGTGTTTGATTCACAACAATTGGAAGATCACAGGATGCAAAAAAGCATGGTGAGATTAAGTCAAACCACAAGAAAATGTACGGTTATAATGCTATTATGCTACTATCTCTTAGTCTTGTGCTTGATGAATAGGAATATGAAAAGGAGGAGAAGTGGAAATTAGAATTCCTACGGTTTTTCTTTCAAGGAGACACTAAAGGAACAAATCCTACAGTTTTCCTTTGCTCCATTCCTTTGCACCAAATTCATGAAAAGTAGTACCATAGGAAACTTTCCAATTCCGATGTTTTTCATTCACTTTTCCTTTCAAGCACTGGCGATTCTAGTAGGCAGGCTTGAGCAAGGAAAATCCTACACTAAAAAATGTTTTTGTGCTACTTCTATTACTTTGGACCCAGGCCACTGCCATACTAGCTCAACTCCCAGGCCCATCGACAAATGCACAGCTCAAACGCGCAGAGATAAATAATGATGGCGTTCAAGAGAGTCCATCACGGATAGCTAAGTTGCCTGGTACCTCACTGCTTGTCATATAGTAGGATAAAATAATCGTATTTCCCGTTACTACGAGTGCTCAGTGGACAATATATATAACATGTAGAGTAAAAAAGAGATGCAACAAGTGTACAACCTCTTTGGCGAAGCCATGTCGATCTCAGCGTGATTGGGTTGGCCGGTGAGGATGCTCCGGCTGACTTGGCTGTCGGAGGAGGGGAAGAAGATCTTAGGCGTCTGGAGATGGAGCCCGAGGTACTGCTCCGCTGTGATGGAGGGTTTCGTCGTTGGAGCAGCTCCGGTGAGTTGTACGACGCCGAGGCTGAAGCAGGACAAGAGAGACAACGAACAACGTTAACCTGAGTGGAATTCTAATAGCATCTCCAATACATGACGTAAAATACATAACCACAAAGTGCTAGATGTAAAATACATCAGCCGCTCATCTCTGAACTTAACTGTCGAAACTGAATTTAACTGTCGAAACTGAACTTAACTGTCGAAACTGAACTTAACTGTCGAAACTGAATTTTGCTGTCGAAACTGAACGCACTAGCAAGGTGAGGCTACACGTCGGTCGACTGACTTTTTCATCTCTGGTCAGTCGATTTTGCAGCCGTTGGATACGAAATCAAGGGCCTGCGGTTCATCTTCAACCTCCACCCCCCTGAGCCGCCAGCCACCACCGGCCAAACAGCAGCCCCCCGCCGCCCGGCCGGCGGTGCGCCGCCCGCCCGCCCCGAAAACACTCCCCACCGCCGGTCCGCCGCCGCCCCGGCCATCCCTCTAGGCCCCCCCCCGTGCCGAGCTTTTTCTCCGGCGATCCCCACGCCACCGCCACCAACGCCCCGCCACCCCGGCGACCACCGCCCCCATCCTGAACCCTAAGATAGATAGTGGGGTACCTCTCCGGCGAGCCCCCCTCCCGCTGCGGCTGGTTCTTCCTTCACCCCGGCGAGCCCCCCCACCCCCTGAAAATCGACTGACCCAAAAGTCGATTCAGTCGACTGAAGTGTAGCTAAATCGGAGCAGCATCGCAAGCAAGAGCAAGAGCGAGAGGAAGCAGCGCGAGCAAGAGCAATAGCAAGAGCAGACCAGGCAGGGGACCGAGAGAAAGAGTAGAGCAGCAGCGCGAGCGAGAGCTAAAGCAGCAGCAGCTCCTACTGATGTGGACGTCGCCGCCGAGGGAGCGACGCCGTGGAGGAAGTGGCCGGCGACGCCGCCGTGGATGGAGCCACGCCGTGTCGGCTCGGGACCGAGCGCCGGCAGCACCGTGAGATCGAATCAAGAAGAAAATGCGGCGATTAGTGTACAACCTCTTTGGTGGCGCCGATTAGGCCGCAGCTTCATCCGAGGAAACGGTGATGATGATGCTCTTCCGGTGGTGCAGGTGAAGACGGCGGTGTGGGAATGGAGGTGGCGCGAAAGACGAGGGGAACGTCGGGGCAGCTCCTTGGAGGTGGAGGACGGGGTGGCTGAACCGGCGGGACGATGAGATCGACGACGGATCCTCATCCGGTACGGTGGATGAGGGACGTCGAGGTGTTGCTGTGGACGACGTCGTCGGGGAAGAGGCTCCGGCTGGGTGGCGGACGGAGCAGGGTGTGGGGTTTCGTCGCGGGTTTTCGCGGCCTCGGTGTACGAATGGGTGGGCGGATGGGATGGCAGTGGGGAACCATGGCTTAGAGACGCGCTTGTCCGAAATGTGGGGTAAGTTACGAAAGTACCCCCACCGATTTGAGGCGGTTCTTTCGGTTCAGGGGTACCACGGGCATTTCGCGTGTCGGGATTTCACAGGAGGTGGGAGTTTTCGCGCGCGTTGTAATTTCGGAATAGCAAGGCGCGGGTTGAGATGGAGGGAGTTGTCGGAGCACAACGAGACAAAGATATATCTTAAATATTTCGGGCTAACAAGGCGCGGGTTGAAGAGGCGGGAGTTTCGCAGCACGATAGACAGAGACGCTAGCTTGAATTTTCGGCATAACAAGGCGCGGCTTGAAATTTCGGAAGAACAAGCTTAACGTGTACCCAAAAAAAGACAATTTGCACCTCAACACGCACAACACACACACAAACACCATTTAGACTAGAGTAAGGTACACGTGCATTGCACGCATGAGATTTGGCAACCAAATTATGAATAAATACCACATTATAGCATGCAAGCTTTGAGTCATATATGCATGATGTAGATGTTCGTTTAATTCTTATAGTTCATTTCATTCAAAATCATCTAGTTTTTATAAGAAAGCTAATCTATTTTAAGATTCATGGAATTGTGCGTCGTAAGACATAAAGTAAAAACAAATAATGGCAAATCATGTAGAAAAACATTTGGGCAATTCTGATACGGAAGATTCTAGAACAAATAAGAAGTGCTTGTGTTTTGATGTTTGTGCATTATGCTTAAGTTCAACCATGGAGTCTTCTAGATTATACATGTGGCGAAATCTGGTGGAATCTAGATGATATCCAACGGCCAGTAGTGCTCAAATTTGCCATCTTTGGACCATCGGATTCGCCTCATCCAACGACCATCTTTCAAAGTTAAAGTTACCCGCACACAATATAAAAAATATAAATATAATATATATAGGGGTATAGATATAGATATGTGATGCGAAAGCCGCCCATCATCTCCAATTAGAATAGTGTGTCCATGCACGGATGCGACGTGGCCAAATGATGTCTGCCATCGGTATCTCAAATTCAAATCAGTCTGACCTTGTTCAATGTGTATACATTACAACATGCTCGTTTCCAAACCACACCGCGCAGATCTCCGTTATATTCATGCATGCATGGGTTTCAAACATCATGATCTCTTATTCAAATATTTGAATTCAACTTTACATTGATTATGACCTCACCTATTCTTTTACACCCACACAGTAGTCTTCTCTTTATAATTGTACCACTAACTTTCTCTCGTGCATGCATGCACACACACTACCAGTCGGCATTATCCATCGCACGCATGCAATCTTTTTCTTCAGGTCGGTCTCCCATGAAGGCACACACCCACACACATCCCCCTCTCCATCATATCGGGCATTCTTTATCTCTCACGCGTGCATGCGCAACGATCGATGTTCCTCTATGTATGTGTGTATATAGCTAGGTCTTTCATAGTTTTCCACACAAACCGATCAATCGATATATCCAGTGAGGTCTCACCCTCTTTCCCACGTCCACATCGATCAATCTATACCTCTCTATATAGGATTAACATATATAGCTAATACACCCACATTAATTATATATCCAACGTCCCCCTCTCATCATCCATGCCTTCCGCTTCATCTCTCAGACGCGTGCACAATGGCGAAGACAGGGGCAGTAAGGGCCCTGCCCCCTCCCCCCTAACATCACTATATATCGAGGCTAATATGAATGTGATCATTAGACAATTGCTGCTAAAAATGGTTTAAGTTCATGAATTGACCCTCCTCGTAAAGGATTAGCAATGCTTGGCCCCCTAGCTCATTTATTTTTCATGGCTCCGCCACTGCGCGCAACAGCGCACGTGTTCGCCCCCTCTCTCTAAATATCGATCTCGCACTTGTGCATTCCTTCATAGTCTCCCTCCACTCGGCCCCTCGCACCATCTTCTAGCCCCCACCGGATTTTGCCACATGTACAATCTAGCAGACTCCATGGTTGAACTTAAGCATAATGCACAAACCTCAAAACAACAGTGGTTCTCTTTTGTTCTAGAATCTTCCGTATCATAACTGCCCAAACTTTTTTTCTAGTTGAATTGCCATTATTTGTTTTTACTTTATGCTTTACAACGCACAATTCCATGAATCATAAAATAGATTAAGGGCTTCTTTGATTCAAAGGATTCTCAAAGGAATTTTGGAGGATTCTAATCATTAGGAATTTTTCCTATCTTGGTTGTTTGATTCGTAGGATTGTAAACCATAGGAATTTTTCCATATGATTCATTTGCACTAGATTTCATAGGAAACATCCCATCCACTCAAACCTCTTTGAAAGAATTCTGCGTTTTTTCTATGCACAATCAAACACTCGTACAATCCTGTAGGATTCAAGACGACATTCCACTATAATCCCATGTTTTTCCTATTCCCGCGTTCTTAGCTTTTTTATAAAAACTAATTGATTTTGAATGAGATGAACTATAAGAATTAAACGAAGGGCTACATCAGGCATATATGACTCAGAGCTTACATGCTATAGTGTGGTATTTATTCATAATTTGGTTGCAAAATCTGATGCGTGCAATGCACGTGTACCTTACTAGTACTTCGAGTATGTGCAAAACACGTAAATTAGAATACCAATGGCACGCTACACAGTGTCTCTCTTACAGTTCATGAAGCCACGTGGCACATGTGGAGGCGTTGTCGCGACCTCCTTGCGTGGATTGATCACAGTGACGTGCTGCTGGTTCCAGAAGAATGTACTCGTCCTCCCTGAGCCATACTGGCGGTACATGCACGAAGCGAAGATGTGCACGCACGCCACGCACGCACTCATTCCCTCGCACGCACACGCGGGTACACGGGCGGACGCAATTTTGTACCAAGATCCACCCCATGTGATAATTTGACGCGTGTAAAGTCGTTCACTTCATTGATGGTCAATTAATACAGCGCATGCAAATTGAGTGGACGTGAGGGCGGAAGAAAGACATTATTACTCCACTGCGCGCATGCGAGTAGTTAAATCGTGGGTTGCTAGTAGTACTTCCATTGGTCTCCTTCGTATTTTGTGCCAATTTTTGACAGTAACATAATATTTACGCATTTGAGCAGTGTAGTACTTGAAATTTATGTTCCGCTAAACTCATCGGGAGCCGTTTCGGGCCTCGAAACCAAAACCATCAATTAATCTTTACCTTGTTCCCATCACATTCGAAAGCCTGCTCACACCTACTAGTACGTACCAAACCTGAACGTGTTCCCACTATGCAGGTATTAGTACTAGTGCTAGTACTTAGGTTATAAAAAGGGGAACTACCTAACCGAAAATTACTCTACCTTTCCTCCTCATAAGTGCTTCTTCTTCGTCCGTCGTTGCCATGGCCGGTGAGCAGAGCTCTAGGTCGAGAACTACTCGTAACAAGGGAGCGGCAACCAAGGCTGCGGAAAAAAAGAGAGGGCTCGCCGCCACGCAGAGACCTCGAAAGATCTCTCACGGGCAGGCGATGGCTCCCAGGAGCGCCCTAGCCGCGGAGGCGAACATGCCGAGCCGGCGGAGCTGGAGTCGTTATCCCTCGACGGCATGCCCGATCAGCTCAATAAGCACCTCAATAAGCAGAAGGAGTTCATCCAAGGCTTGATGGAGTTGCTGAAGGAGAGCCTCGACGACATGCCCGCTGAGCTCAATCAGCAGGGGGAGTTGACCGCCGGCTTGGTGATGCTGCTGAAGAAGAGCATTGCCTCGGAGAAGAAGGCGACCGGCGAAATCCTGCGACTTCAGGAGGACAAGGCGAAGCTCTGCCACGAGATCGACCTGTTGAAGGAGAAGAACGCCGGCTGGAAGAAGCTGCATGAGAATAGTAGTTCCTCGATGAAGATGCTGCAGGCCCTCGTCATGGAACAGAAGGAGGAGTTGGCGAAGCTCCGCATCGAGCACCCGGCTGCTGTCAAGGTACGTAATGCGGCCGTGGAACAGATGATGAAGGCTCGCGTCGAGAAATCCCGCGTCATGGACAGAATGAAGAAGATGGCGGAGGAGACGCGCAAGGAGATGGAGGTCGTGGAGGAGATGAAGAAGCAGTTACGACTCCGCGGCGAATTAGATCATTTGGGGTGATAATCTTCCTTCTTCTTTTGCTCCTGTGTTTCATCTTTTGCTTCGGGTGTTTCGCCGCACGTGTCACGTTCTCTGCGAGGCATGAATAGAACAATGGTTTTTTTGAGGGAATGAATAGAACAATGCTAACAATGAGATGACTAGCAAATTAGATCATTTTTATCGCCATATGGCACTGGGCTGCCGTGTTTCGTGCTCCTCCGTCGCAGTACTACTCCAGTGGAAAACTTGAGTATACCGCACGGTTCTTTGCTCCTCCTCGATCAGGTCGTCGGCGCATTTATACGAGCAGTCAAATCACAAGGCCCCGCCTTCCAGCAGTAATGAGCCGTCAAATCACAAAGGCCCTCGCCTCTCGTGAAACCGACCAAGCTAGACTGCCCCGCCCTCTAGCCTTTTAAAAAATGTATACTTTTGTACAGCAGTAGTATCGATGGATTGCGCCATGGAGCAAAACTTGAAATTAAAAAAAGGTGGTACATATAGAGAGCGCTCGTCGCCAAATTATGCATATAGTACTATTAAAAAGGCTAGTCACAATAATGGTGTCCAGCACAACCCACCCCTCAAATAAAACTAAGAGGGTGCTTGGATACGTTTTAGTCCCATGACTAAAAGTAGTGGGACTAAAACATGCTAGCCTCACCCATGCTTGGATCCAAATACTAAAAAGGCTAAAATCAAGTTAATGAGCATTTATTATCCTCCAAACCCTCCAATCCAGAACTCGCCTGTGTTAAAGGAGAGGAGTTAAATGAGTAGAGAGAGGACTAATCCACATTTTAGTAGGGGTACCCCTGACTAAAAAATTTAGTCTCAAGACTAGTTTTAGCCCCTCTTTAGTCAGGGGTGCTTGGAACTTTAGCCTCTTAAAGAGACTATTTTTAGTCAGACTAAAATAAGTCCCTTGGATCCAAGCACCCTCTAAGCATCCTGGAATTCTTTGACAAAACTAAGCACCCTGAAATTCTTTGACAACTAAACTGCTGGCTATATGATGTTGGCCATATATATTGTACGTATATAATGTGAAGAAACGAGTGGTAGTACTATACCAACTAAAAGATGAAATGTAAGAAATACTAGTATGTACGTACTGAAGAGTTAAAGTAACGAGAAGAAACATAACATAGTTCTGCTGGGGGCTCAGCACAACACACCCCTCAAATTAAATTAAGCACACCTGAAATTAAACTTTGCAACTATTCCGGTAGACACTGCATTAGAACCACCATGAGCAACGACACTGCCACCTTACTCGGAGTCCTCGTCCACGTCCTCGACTTCGTCCTTGTCCCTCTTCCTCTTGGCCGATACTTCTTTGCTTGAACCGCACACTTGGCTGTTGCTCTTCATCCAACCCTTGTAGATATTGAAGCAAAGGTAGCCATCCATTGCAGCGTAGTGGATGTGGTCTATATCTAGTACATTCCGCTGCCATGCATGACGATGAAACGTGTATGGAGGTTTCTCCAGTTTACCGTACGAAGGATGAACCATGGCTCCTGCCAGGGTCAGCATTGAAGGCTGACGAGAGGACACCAGCCGATTCTTCTGGAGGTCGAAGGGGTTGCCTACAACGAGACCTATCCGACGCAGGACATCCCTGTCGTTCTTAAAGTCTACAGTAACGAATTTCACTGTTTTGTCCTTGAGGAAGTTCTTAAAATCCTGGCACTCAACGTCGGCATGGCATATGTGGTAGACCAAGCAAACGTTATGTACGCAAACCTGGATCACGGCGGGCTTCTTCCTCTCTTCGTCCTTTAGATCCTTCTCTGGTCCCAGGACTGTGGTGTACTCAACATCTAGCCCAGCGACCCACTCATCATCTGAGTTTTCGAACATGCGTCTGAAGCGAGAAAGGCATCCTTTCACCGTCGCGGAAGAACGGGTGTAGATGACGTCGAACTCATCGCCGGTGATGGTTCTAACCTTGTACTCACCGCCGATCGTGGAGATTTGGGACGCCATGGATTTGGGAGGAGGGTTAGGATTAGTGGAACTGCCGTAATGTGAATGGACGGGACGACTAGGAGCGAACCGCCATAGTATTGAAGGACGTGCGGGGACGAGTAGGAGCGAACTGCCAGCGTGCGAACGGCAGGGTAGTGGCTTTCCATTCTCCCATGATACGGGCTTCCGAGAGCCCTTGGATCTGAGATCGAACGGTTGCATGGCGTGATTCTAGACCTATGGGTGAATATCCTATCCTGGAGGGTTATTCTGCAAATTTTCAGCAACTTAGCATGCGACCGTTTGATCTCAGATCCAAGGGCTGCCAGCAGCCCGTATCATGGTCGCGCCTACCACGACCGTCGCGTCGCTCGCGCGGTCGCGCCCTTGGAGATTTAACACGGTGCGTTAGGCTATCTGATGTTGGCATGTCATACATAGTCATCACTTAGTCACTCATACTACAACAAGGTTGGCTATAAGTGTATTTTTTACTCCTCTCTATCTCTTTCTTCGTACTCCCTCCGTCCCATAATATAAGAATGTTTTTGACACTAGTGTAGTGCCAAAAACGTTCTTATATTATGGGACACAGGGAGTACTAGTATTTATTGCATTTGCCAAGGAGTGACCTCTTCCAATGAAATGGTGTTGCTAAGTTTGCTTCATTTAATTAGCTATAGACTCAAAATTGTCTTTTCACCTAGGTACACGCGCTTAGCACCGTTTCTTCCTTGGGTCACCAAACTAGTCTCTCTCTTCTTGATTAACTTGCCACATCAGACTTTATGCCTATGTGGCAAGCTTAAGCACCTGTAGGAGCAAGTAAAAGTAAGTACAATAGTGCGCTTTACATGGCATTTTTGCATATGTGGAGGAAAGAGAGGCAAGGAAAAAGTGGAGAAGTGGGCTCTCATGCAAGAGCCAGCCTCTACTACATGGTGGAGCATTGGGAGAGGCACCTGTATGGAGGTGGTCAGGAATCGGGAGACTCACGCCGGTCGTAGCGCCGCAGTTAAAATGATAATGGCAAGTCAAATCACGGGGCCCCACCTGTCCAGCAGTAACTCGCTGTCAAATCACACAGCCCTACGTTTGCAGCAGCCTACTCCCTCGTCTTCTCGCGTCTCTGTCGAACCGACTAGGCGGAACTGCCCCGCCGCCTACCGCAAGGAAAAGCCCCGCCCTCGACTTTTAAATAGTATACAGTATACTAATTTTGTATCCATGGATTGCGCCCGCGCCATGGAGCAAAGCGTCTAGAAAACGGAGGAGAGACGGTGGTCTTGCAATAGAGAAGAGGGAGAGGCGAGACGGTGGTTTTGGAATGGAGATGATGGAGAGGAGAGGAGGTGGTTTTGCAATGGAGAAGATCAGAAGAGGGAGAGGCGAGACGGTGGTTTTGGAATGGAGATGATGGAGAGGAGAGGAGGTGGTTTTGCAATGGAGAAGAGGGAGAGGAGCGTGCGGCAGCGATTTAGGATTGGACGAGAGGGCCGGCGCGCTGTGACTGGATCAAAATCAAAATCAATTTACCCTTCAATTAAGAAAGCGACCCCACATTAACTAGTCTCCCTTTTATTCTGGGTCATAATTGACCATGATTTTCGCACATAAAATATATGTTATACGTTGCAAAAATAATATAATTTGAAAGTACATTCAGATACGAACCAAACGATACAATTTTTGGTGACATGCATTCACATTTTGCTTGTCAAATACAGTACGTGGTCAAACTTTGACCCAAAATACGCAAAACAACAAAAAAATACTTCCAAGACCAGCGCCGCTCTTCCGCTCTTCTCCTCTTAAACCACCGCCGCTCCTCTCCTGTTCCAATCTAAATGCAGCGCCGCTCCTCTCCTCTTCCATTTCAAAACCACCGCCCCTCCTCTCCTGTTCCAGTCCAAAACCAGCGTCGCTCCTCTCCCGTTCTAATCCAAAACCAGCGCTGCTCCTCTCCTCTTCCATTCAAAAACCACCGCCGGCGAGTGAAGGTGCTGTGGAGAAGTAGATCGATGGAGGAGTACAACCGATACGTGAGGATCGCAGACGGCGACCCTGTGAAGCTAGCTAGGATGTTGGAGATACAGTCTTGGTTTGACAACAAGGACCAACTAGCGGCGACGGCGACATCCATGGCCAAATATCTGCAACAGAGCGAAAAGGCGGCGATACTCCCGGAGGGAGTCGCGCCGGAGTACATAGAGCTGCTCCTCTGGGCCATGGAGCAAACAGATTCACCGAATCCGATCGTGAGGGAGCGGTGGTGGGAGTATCGATCCCAGATGGAGCATCCACCAGAGATTGAAGGATCGAGCATCTACAGGGTGCCGTTTGTGAGGGTGTCCTGCCAGAGCGAGCCGGTGGAGTCTTCGTCGACCGAACCCAACTGCAAGAGGAGAAAAGCAGTTGGCCCGACGACGCTTCCCCGCCATCGTCTCCCTCGCCGTTCACATCGTCTCACGGGGCGGCTGTCTGCCGCCGAGGAATAGGAGGGGGCTGCCCCCCCCAGCCCAATAGTCGGGCAGGTTGTGAATTGTCAGGAGGAGCTTAGGGTTGTCAGTATTTGCAGGTTGTGAATTGTGTTTTGTGTTGTGTATTTTGAGAGTACTTTCAGATATGAATGTCTTTTGAATTTCAGATTTGCAGTATTGAGCATATGAAGTATTTTATGAATTCTAGAGATCTATTTTTAGCACTTAAAAAATGTAGTTTCATAGGAGTATAAAAGTGCAGACAATGTGATTCTCAGAGAAGAAACTGCAAGTTTCAGTTTCAGATAAGAAACTGCAACTTTCAGAGGCAGAGCATTTATATTAACACGGCCTTTTCAAACAGGGTTAACATCATGTTGGAAGTTTTATTCATGGTCGAAAATGGAACTACCAGCCAGTTAACATCATGCTGATCAACATTCATGCATAGCACATCTTCATATGATGCATAGTCAAAATGCCCACACAGTGTCGAGTGTGCGAAACACAGAGAAAACGAGGGACGAAGTTTTGGCAAGTGTTGGACGTGGTTTTGGGCTGCCCATCTAGGCTTTCATTTTTAACATGCGCAGCCCACGACCTCGGATGGGAGGTCCATAGGCCTGTTTGTATTTTCTTAGGGTCGTCATGTATCGACCGGCCTATGGACCTCCCATCCGAGTTTTTATTTTTGGCAGCCCAATTTATGTATTTTTTTGAAGAAAACGCAGAGGTCTGTTCTATTTTTCTATATAAGAATAGGAACGCCAGGTCCAACTTATGTTTCCCTTCTAACTATATTATATATATATTTATATTTAAATTATTTTATATGTTGATTGTTTAGTTCACATAATTGGCAAATAGATGACCGCTCTCGCAGGACCGCTCTCGCGATCCCCTTCGCCCCCGCCACCACCTCCACCCTCGCCGCCGCCCCCGCCACTACCTCCACCCTCACCACCGCCATAGATCTCGCCGCCACCCCCCGCCTCCTGACTCCGGGCGCGTCTGCCCCCCTCAGCAAGTCCACTCGCGCGCCCCATGGAGTCATCGGCCAGATCCACAGGGGAATGGCTGGAAGACAGGCAGATGTACAAGATGCATCTCCCACATGTCTACAAAGCCTTCCCACGGATGCTCCAGCTGCTCAACTCCGTCGCACCGGCAGTGCTGCGGGAGACTCGAGGGAGGAGATGGAGGGAGCGGGCGATGCGGATCCGCGACGACGCTCTCTCCTGGACCCAGTGCACGCGCGAATGGAGGGAAGCAGAGGAGGAAGCTGCGAGGGAGGAAGCCGAGGAGGGACCGAATCCGTTCTCTCACTCGCGCAGGTATGCTCGGATGTGCAAGGATCATGTGGATTGGGAGCTGCTGAATCTAGCCCTGCGGATCTACTTCGAAGGAGATTTCTCGGAGAAGCACAGGATGCCCCACCCCAGGGAGCCGCCGATTGCGTTCGTTCGATGGGCGAAAGGAGAAGTGAATTCAGGAGATCCACGCCGTGCTGCGAGATGGGAATGCTTGACTGGACTCATGCCCACCAGCACGCCACCGGAGCCGGAGCAGGTGGATCCCCTACCTTACCTCTCCCCCAAACCTGCAGAAGATTGAAATTAGGCTTGCAATCTGCTTCAATTGAGCTGTCTGGTGGTTATTTCTGCTTCCTGAGAGACAACATCTGGCTGGAGGATGAGAAGGAACCAGGAACTCCGATGAATTTCCCCTATCACAATGGGGGGAGCGCCGGTTGGGCAGTGGTACGGCCCACCTCCGCCCCAAATGGGGGCACAATCTGGGCAGGCTCCTGTAATTGCCCAAGATCAATCTGCTGGTGGTTCTGACTCTCAGATCAGTGGGAAATCTCAAGGCAAGAATCAGCAAAAGAAGAGACAGGACATCCAGAAAACTGCTCCTGCCCCTGCTTCGGGCCTTATGGCATACTCTGAGGTGATCTGCTACAACTGTGGGGAACCAGGGCATCATTTGGATAAATGTGTCAAGCCCAAGAGTTGTTTTATCTGCAAAATGGTTACCCATAAAGTTGAGAATTGCCCTGTCAGAAGGAAAACCCACAGTTCTGCTAGATATGTTGGAAGTGCTGCTCCAGGATTAGGGTTCTACCACATAGACCCACCTGATGAAAATGCTCAGTATCATGGCTCCCTGAAGAATGTGGGGATTGTTCTGGTAGAAGCTGGTGAAGTGACCAAGCAGGAACTTGCCACTGAGTTTGCAGACATTTACAAAACCAACTGGCCCTGGCCAATCAATGCCCTAGATGAGTGGACATTCTTGGTCAAATTCCCTCCTGAAATAGATGTAGTTCAAGTTGCTGGATACCCCTGTTTTGGTCTCAAAAAAGACAATGTTGTAGTCAATGTTGAAGTCTGGAAAGGCAGGATTGAGGCTGAAGAGGACCTCCAGGAAACTTGGATCAAGATCAGGAAATTGAACCCCCAAGTGGTGTGACTGGACTATGCTGGATCAAATCACTTCCACTCTGGGGGTCTTACTGGATGTGGATTGGCAGCATAATTTCAAGTCATTCTATGAAACTGTTAGGGTCAAAATCTTATGTAAAGATCCCTCCAAAATCCCTGCTGAAAGGCTTTTTGGAGTTGGGAACAAAATCTACAGGCTACTCATTGAGGTGGAGTCCTTAACCCCCACTGAAACTGGCACCTCCACCAACCTCTCTGCTGGTACATATGTCTCTGCAGCTGAAACTGGTACCAATCTTACTGAAGATGCTGAATCCAACAGGAGCTCTAGATCTGAATCAGATAAAGGGCCTGCTGCCAATTCTGGGGCCCCTAACATCAGAGGACAGTCTTTTGGCCACAATCAGATGCTTGGAGAAACTACACCCACTTCAGTCCTCAAGACACACCTCCCTGATTCTCCATACACTCCTCAACTCAGCATCCAGGAAAAGATCTTGAATTCTGTGCTTGATGAAACTGATGGATTCAACCTCCTCAGGGAAATGGAGCTCCTGGAAGATGATGATCTGATGGAATTAGAAGGTTCTGTAGATCTACAAGAGGATCAAGAGGCACTTGTTGAAACAACTGAACTCCCAGACAATTTGGACTCAAAATACAACTCTGACTTCCCTGCCCTTCCTAAGGAGAAGCACCTTCCCAAATGGGGTCCTGTTCAAGCCACCAGAACCAGTGCCAGGGTAGCTGGTGACAAGAGAACCATTATTGAAAAGGCTCAACAGCTCAAAGAGGTTCAGAACCTGGAAGTGCAAAAACCCCAGGGTATGAAACACACTTCCTTCTCCAACTTTAATGATCCTTCCTTCAATGCCATTGCTGCTAAGATTGGTGTAGATGTTACTTCTCTTAATGATGGCATTGAATGCTCTTCCTTTATTTACCCTCACCAAAACAGATCTGAAGGCTCTGTTTGTGAGAATTTTTCTCTAGATGGTAGTTCTAGTTTAGACTGCGTTGACCCCCCTACTGAGCCAAGTGAGGGTCTCTGGTCTCTTATTTGTAGACATAAACGGGGCAAGCACCCTAGGAACAACATTTCTCCATGAATGCTCTGTTCTGGAATATTAGAGGTATTGCTACTCCTGGTAGGAAATCCCTTATTATTGACACCATTAACAAAACCCATGCTACCATCCTTGGGTTCCAGGAAACTAAGAAAGAGGGTTTTTCCTCTTCTTTTCTTAAATCTCTCATTAGCAACAGAGATTTTGACTGGCATGTTCTTCCATCCAAAGGATCTACTAGAGGCATCCTGATGGGAATAGATTTAAGCATTTTTTAGGCTGTTGCTTGGTCACACCTAGACTTTTCTGTTAGTTGTTTAGTTAATTTGAAAACTACTGGTCAAACCTTTAGGATTATCACTGTTTATGGCTCTCCTTATGAGGAAGGCAAAGAAGCTTTTATTTCTGAACTTCATACCTTATTTCTAGATACTCACATTCCCATCCTATTGGAGGGGATTTCAATTTAGTTAGGAATGCTGCAGATAAAAGCAATGGTTCCATTAATCATAAATGGAGTGACTGCTTCAATGCCTGGATTGAGATCTGGAGCTTGCTTGAAATTAAACTTTCTTCTAGGAAATTTACCTGGGCCAATAATCAAGTAGACTTGATTATGTCCACCATTGACAGGATTTTCTGTGACATAGAATTAGATAGTTTCTTTCCACTTTCTAGTTGTAGAGCTCTGCCCAGATGTGGTAGTGACCACACTCCTTTGCTCTAGGACTCTGGTCTTAACCAAACTCCAAAGAGCAATAGTTTGAAATTTGAAAAGTGGTGGTTGCTTAGAGAAGATTGTACTGAGCTAGTCAGGAAAATATGGAATGAGCCTACTGGGAGCAGCTGCCCCCTAGAAAATTGGCAGATCAAAATCAGGAGATTTATAAGAACTACCAAAGGGTGGAACTCCAATGAGGAAGCTCATCTTAGAAGATACAAAAGGCTTCTCCTCCTTGAGTTTGATTCTCTAGATATTAAGGCAGAAACAACTGACCTCTCTGGGGCTGAGACTAATAGATTAAACTTTGTCCACGGAGAGCTCAAGAAAATTTGGCTTCAAGAAGAAATCAAAGCCAAACAAAGGTCTAGAGATAGGAACATTAAGGAGGGTAATAGAAATACTGCTTACTTCCATGCAGTAGCTAACCAGAGGAGGAGGAAAACCTTCATTCACTCCCTTGATGGCCCTAATGGCCATGTTACTGAGGTAGATGAGATGCTGAAAGTGCTAGTGACTTCTACAAAGACCTGTTTAAGAAAGAAAACCCTTCTGGGTTCTCTCTACAAAACAATTTTTTCTCTGCTTCTGAAAAAGCTGCTGAAAATGAGCTGCTAGAAGCCCCCTTTTCAGAGACAGAGGTGAAGGAAGCCATTTTTAGCTCTTATCCTGATGGGGCTTGAGGGAGTCCTGGATTAGGGGGTCTCCGGATAGCCGGACTATATCCTTTGGCCGGACTATTGGACTATGAAGATACAAGACTGAAGACTTCATCCCGTGTCCGGATAGGACTCTACTTGGCGTGTAAGGCAAGCTAGGCAGTACGGATATGGATATATTCTCCTTTGTAACCGACCTTGTGTAACCCTAGCCCCCTCCGTGTCTATATAAACTGGAGGGTTTTAGTCCGTAGGACAACATACAATCATACCATAGGCTAGCTTCTAGGGTTTAACCTCTCTGATCTCGTGGTAGATCAACTCTTGTAATACTCATATCATCAAGAATAAATCAAGCAGGACATAGGGTTTTACCTCCATCAAGAGCGCCCGAACCTGGGTAAAACATCGTATCCCCTACCTCCTATTACCATCCGCCTTAGACGCATAGTTCGGGACCCCCTACCTGAGATCCGCCGGTTTTGACACCGACATTGGTGCTTTAATTGAGAGTTCCTCTGTGTCGTCGCCGTTAGGCTTGATGGCTCCTACGATCATCGATAGCGATGCAGTCCATGGTGAGACTTTTCTCCCCGGACAGATCTTTGTGTTCGGCGGCTTCGCACTGCGGGCCAACTCGCTTGGCCATCTGGAGAAGATCGAAAGTTACGCCCTTGGCCACCAGGTTAGGTTTGGAAGCTTAAACTACATGGCCGATATCGGCGGAGAATTGTTCTTCGACAGATTCGAGCCCATGCCTTGTGCGCCACGCGGTCATGATGAGTATGATTTAACTCTATCATCGGACAATGTGCAAGAAATCGCACCGGCAGCCGCTCCGACCCTCAATTCGGAGCCAGTTGTACCATCCATGGACGGGTGGATACACCCCGCCATGGGGGCCGTACCCTCTGCGGTGATTGAGCCGAATATCAACCTTACCCTTTACGAGAGCCGTGTTGCCAAACTGTCGGATCCTTCTCCGGCCATGGACTCTGAACCGCCTACACCCGTTCCTGTCGAATCCGATTGGGCGCCGATCATGGAGTTTATCTCCACGGAAGTTTTTCAGCACTCGCCCTTCGGCAACATACTGAACTCGTTAAGGTATCTCTCCTTGTCAGGAGGATCCTGGCCGAACTATGTCCGGCAGGATTGGGATGCGGATGATGAAGAAATTCGCCGCCCACCCACCACCCACTTAATAGCCACTGTCGACGGCTTAACCGACATGCTCGACTTCGACTCCGAAGACATCGAAGGTATAGACGATGATGCAGGAGACGAACAGGAACCACTGCCCACAGGGAACTGGACGCCCACTTCGTCACATGACGTATACATGGTGGACACACCCAAAGAAAACAACGATGAGGAACGGAAGGACGCAGCAAAGGGTTGTTCCCTCGAGATGCGGTCAAAGCAGCAGCGTAAACGCCGCTCCAAATCCCTCCTCGGCAGAAATAACAATCATATAGACCCAGCGATAGAGCAGGGTGAACCATCGCCCGACCAGGGCAACACGGGGAATCAAACCAAACAACCCGACTCCGTCGAAGATAACAGTCCGAACGACACCACACCGGACAGCCGCCAGGAGCAACATAATGCCTACCAAAGGCTTGTTGCCACGGCGAGAAGTCTGAAAAAACAGAAGCAAAGGCTCAAGGCTGCACAAGACACACTCAAAATCAAATGGAGTGAAGTACTCAACACTGCAGCGAAGTACGGCAGTAATCGCCACACCAAGAGCTATCCGAAGTGAAAGTTGCTACCTGAATTTGATGAGGAGGCCTTAGATCCTCCACAATTAAAAAATAAAACGGCCATCTGGTCGGATAGACGACCTCATAACCAACATAAAGCGGCAAACAACGCCGCACATAAACCAGTATGCGATCCGCGTAAGGGCTCGCATCAAAAGGACGACGCAACCAGATCCATCTATGGACCACGCAAGCGCGCTCCAACATACAATGCAACACAACAAACATCCGAAGACCACGGTACACCCAAATACAAGGGTGCCGCACACCCCCTATGTTTCACCGACGAGGTGCTGGACCATGAATTTCCAGAGGGATTCAAACCCGTAAGCATAGAGGCGTACGACGGAACAAGAGACCTCGAGGTCTGGATTGAGGGCTACATCCTCCATATCCATATGGCCCGAGGAGATTGTAACACCCTTGATGCGACTATAGCTCCCACGTGTCGAGGCACGACTTAGAGACATAATCGCATTGAAGGCATATGTCGGAAGTAAGGTAATCTTTACACATCCCATGTAATATAATAATAAAGGGGAGATAACATAGTTGGCTTACAGTCGCCACGTCAATCAAGGTACATAAATAACATTACATCATCCAAAACACTCATGGCCCGACTACAGTGCCAAAATAAATGATAACCCAACATGCGACATGGTCCCGATCACCCCCAACTGGGCACCACTACTGATCATCAGGAAAGGAAACATAATAACGTTGAGAGTCCTCGTCGAACTCCCACTTGAGCTCGAGCGCGTCACCTGGAGCGGAATCATCAGGCCCTGCATCTGGTGTAATAGTAATCTGTGAGCCACAGGGACTAAGCAATCTCGCACCCTTGCGATCAAGACTATTTAAGCTTATAGGTAAAGCAAGGTAAATATAAGTGGAGCTGCAGCAAGCGACTAGCATATATGGTGGCTATCCTGTTCGCAAAAGAGAGCGAGAAGAGGAGGCAAAGCATGAGCGAGAAACTAGAGGACAACCTGCGCAAGCATTACTCCAACACCGTGTCCACTTCCCGGACTCCGCCGAGAAGAGGCAATCACGGTAACACACTCAGTTGATTCATTTTAATTAAGTTAAGGTTCAAGTTATCTACAACCGGACATTAACAAATTCCCATCTGCCCATAACCGCGGGCACGACTTTCGAAAGTTCAAATCCCTGCAGGGGAGTCCCAACTTAGCCCATGATAAGCTCTCACGGTCATCGAAGGAATAGACATCCTCCCGAGACGTTCCGATCAGACTCGGTATCTCGGTTTTTCAAGACACTTCGACAGGTTAAAACAAGACCAACAACACCGCCCGAATGTGCCGATAAATCCCGATAGGAGCTGCACATATCTCTTTCTCAGGGCACACTCAGATGAGCCAGACGTCGGGTAGGCCAGCCCAGAGTTGCCCCTGGTAGCCCCGGACATCGCTCGGTTGGACCACCACTCAGAGGAGCACTGGCCCGGGGGGGCTAAATAAAATGACCCTCGGGCTCCAGAAACCCAAGGGAAAAGAGGCTAGGTGGCAAATGGTAAAACCAAGGTTGGGCATTGCTGGAAAAGCTTTAATCAAGGCGAACTATCAAGGGGTTCCCATTATAACCCAACCGCGTAAGGAACGCAAAATCCGGGAACATAACACCGATATGACGGAAACTAGGGCGGCAAGAATGGAACAAAACACTAGGCGAGAGGCCGAGCCTTCCACCCTTTACCAAGTATATAGATGCATTAAGATAACAAGATAATATAATGATATCCCAACAAGTAAATAAATGTTCCAACAAGGAACGGCCTCCAATCTTCACCTGCAACTAGCAACGCTATAAGAGGGGCTAAGCAAAGCGGTAACATAGCCAATCAACGGTTTGCATAGGACATGGTGGATTAGAGGTTTGACATGGCAATTTGGGAGGCTTGAAAGCAAGTGGTAGGCATCATAGCATTGGCATAGCAAAAGAGCGAGCATCTAGCAAAGCAAAGATAGTAGTGATTTCGAGGGTATGATCATCTTGCCTGCAAGGTTGTCAGAGTTGACTGGATCCTCGAAAGCAAACTCAACGGGCTCCTCGTTAGCAAACTCGTCTCCTGGCTCTACCCAAACAAGACAAACAAGCAACAAGGACACAATCACCCACGTGCAAGGATCAAACAATATGATGCAAGGATGGTATGCTATGCGGGATGCGATGCGGGATGCATATGTGAGAATTGACAAGGGATGCATGAACCTGGCCTCAACATGGAAATCCAAGTGTGCCACTGGAAAGATGAGATGAAATCGCTTGAAAACAATATAAAGAACGTCGGAATCGGAGTTACGGTTTGGAAATGGCAAGCAAAACAAATATGACACCGGTCTGCGATTTACAGCAAGTAGCCATATAAATGCATTGAGATGAACATGCTACAGCACCCAAACATGACAACAAAATACATGGCAGGGATGCATTCAAGATTCTTAACAAAAGTCTAGCACTGAGCTACGGCCAATTCATCCATTAACAGGTTCAAACAAGCATGGCAAAAAATGCATATGGCAAACATATCTCAGACTTAGTGAAATTAACACTTGTCTGGAATTTCAGATCAGGTAGCTCTCTTCGGAGCAACAAAAGTACATGCTACAGGACCTGAACATGGCAAAGTAAAGCATGGCATGGAGCTACTCAAAGAGCTTAACAAATGTCCCTTAGTGACCTTGAGCCAAAAGGGATCAGAAAATACAATTGCAAGCATGTGAACATGGCAAAAACATAATCAGATCACAGACTTAGTGAAAACTGGAGCATGCTGAAAACAGATATCAAGTAGGCATGTTTACGAGCTCGATGCACTCACTACGGTGCAATACATGACAAGCTAAGCATACATCTATCAACAACCCACAAAAAGCAAGCTAGACATTGCAAGAACAATAGCATAGCATGCACGGATCAACTACAACATTCTCGGCAAAATTGCAAACAAGTTGACAATCTGCCCAGATTCACAAAGTAGCAAAAGTAGAGGTCGATTGACTCAAGCTAGGGTGCTCCATAATTGCAAACAAAGACAAGGATGGATAGAGCACTACAAGATTAACAAAACATACTTACTGATCATCCTCAAAAGATGCACGGGTCACTAGGAAACAACATGAACATATGGCCATATGAAATAAACAGATCAAGGACTTAGTGAAAACTAAGTCCCTGAAATCAGAACTACCAAGTGCCTCACTGAGCAAGCTTGCACTAGTCACCACACACATCACAAAAATACATGGGTTGCACCTCTGTAAAGACGACAAAACCCTTAACAAAACATATGTAGAGCTCATGGGCATATCATGCACACAATAATCATGGCAAAAATGACAAATATGCAAATGGAGTAGCAGATCTGACAATTATCTCAAGTAGCCCTAATCTAACAGCATTTCGGGCATCAAGATGAGCTCAAATGAAAATGACGCAATGAAATGAAATGATGTACTCTCTGAGGTGAATATTTTGATATGCTATACGCCAAAAACGGAGCTACGGATACAAAGTTATGATGCGATGAACAGGAGCACATGGATCTGAAATCTCAGGACTTAGGAAAAAATCGAGGTCAACCCTAGGGTTAGCCCGGATCTGGATCTGGCGCACGCTGACCGAGGCAAGTCCGGCGAGCTCATCGGGGAGGCAGGCCGGCGGCTTGCCGGAGAGGAGAGGAGGCCGGGTGGCGGGGCGGCGGACCCGGCCGCGGGGCGGCGAGGCGACGATGGCACTGCGGTGGTCGGCGAAGGCGGCGGCGTCGGGCGCGCGGGGCGGCCGGAGCGGGCGGCAGTGGCGGCCGTCGACGTCGGCGAGGGTCCGACGATGGCGGCGGTGGCGCAGGGGACCGACGACGGGGAAGAGGAGGCGCGGGGCGGCGCTGGCTCTTCGGGTCGGGAGGGCCGGACGCGGGCCCCGCGGGCCCTGGCGGCGGCGGCGGAGTGGGCGCCTGGGCGGGCGAATTAGACGGCGACAAGTGGCGGCGGCGGGGTGGAAATGGACATGTCCGGCGGCGAGATTTTTGTCCGGTCGCGAGGAGAGGGAGAGATCTAGGGTTTGGGGGAGGAGAGACCCGGGATTTTCGAGGACCTATTTATAGGCATAGAGGGAGCTAGGAGAGTCCAAATGAGGTGCGGTTTCCGGCCACGCGATCGTGATCGAACGCTCTAGATGATGGAGAGGGTTTTGGTGGGTTTTGGGCCAAATTGGAGGGGTGTTGGGCTACAACACACATGAGGCCTTTTCGGTCCCTCGGTTAAACATTGGAGTATCAAACGAAGTCCAAATGATACGAAACTTGACAGGCGGTCTACCGGTAGTAAATCAAGGCCGCTTGGCAAGTCTCGGTCCAATCCAGAAATGTTTAATCCCCACACACGAAAGAAAGCTAGAAATGACCACCGGAGGAGAACGAAGCGCCGGAATGCAAAACGGACAACGGGGAAAATGCTCGAATGCATGTGACTAACACGTATGCAAATGCAATGCACATGAAGACATGATATGAGATGCATGACAACAACAACAACAACAACAACACACGGAGACAAAAACCCGAACCCGAGAAAATAAAATAACTTAACGCCGGAAACGGCAAGAGTTGGAGTACAAATTGGGAAAAATACATCCGGGGTGTTACAGAGATGATCTCCACGCCATCAAGTACTTACCCCTCAAGCTCAAAGGCCAGCTCGGCACTGGCTTAAAAGCCTCCCCGAAAACTCAATCGGAAGCTGGGAAGAGCTCGAAGACGCCTTTCGGGCAAATTTCCAAGGGACATATGTCCGACCACCGGATGCAGACGATTTAAGTCATATAACTCAACAGCCCGGTGAGTCAGCCCGAAAACTTTGGAACAGGTTCCTCACTAAAAAGAACCAAACAGTCGACTGTCCGGACGCCGATGCCTTAGCAGCTTTCAAGCATAGCGTTCGAGACGAATGGCTTCCCAGACACCTCAGTCAAGAAAAGCCGAGAACAATGGCAGCATTAACAAGCCTCATGACCCGTTTTTGCGCGGGCGAGGACAGCTGGTTAGCCCGATGCAGCACCAACGACCCAAGTACATCCGTAGTCAGGGATGGAAATGGGAAATCACGATGCAGCAAGAATAAGCGCCGGAATAAAGAAGACATCCCGAAGAGCACGGCGGTAAACGCCGAATTTAGAAGCTCTCGGCCAGGTCAGCAGAAGCCGCCCTCCAAAGGCAACAGAGATGAACTATCCAGCCTAAACAAAATTCTGGACCAAACATGTCAGATCCATAGCACCCCTGATAAACCTGCAAATCATACCCACAGAGAATGTTGGGTCTTCAAACAGTCTGGCAAGCTCAACGCCGAACACAAGGGGCAAGATACACCAAGCGAAGACGAGGATGAGCCTCGCAAGCAAAGCACAGGGGAACAGAAGAAATTCCCACCAGAAGTCAAAACAGTCAACATGTTACACGTGTTAAAGGGGAAAAAGAAAGCGGCACCCCTAGAAAGACATGCCCGAGGGAATATCAACACAGAGCTCCGCCACTGGTCGTCACAACCGATCACCTTCGACCATCAGGATTACTCGTCAAGTATCCGACGTGCAGGATGGGCTGCCTTGGTATTAGTTCCAATAATTGACGAATACCACCTCACACGAGTCCTGATGGATGGCAGCAGCAGTTTAAATCTGATATATCAGGACATATTCCGCAAAATGGGGATAGACCCAACAAAAATTTGCCACAGCAATGCTACCTTTAAAGGAGTAACGCCAGGCCCAGAGGCCCATTGCAGGGGCTCCCTGCTACTAGAGGTTATATTCGGCTTCCCCGATAACTTCCGCAGCCAAAATTTAACCTTCCACATCGCTCCGTTCCAAAGTGGCTATCAAGCACTGCTCGGATGCGAAGCTTTCGCTCGCTTTAATGCAATACCACATTACGCTTCCCTCACGCTTAAGATGCCCGGTCCACGCGGCATCATCAAAGTAAATGGAAATATTGAGCGCTCCTTGCGCGCCGAAGACAGTGCGGCTGCCTTGGCAGCCGCACAGTAAAACGGCCTCACCAACTAAAGTATCTGACAGGTCATTAAGACCACGGACAAGGTTGGACGAGTCCGGTACAGCTATATATAATCGATACAGGTGTGATGGATATGCCCCTATTACAATACAAGGAGCTCAACACGCGCGCACAAGTGGCAATAAGGCTCACCTTTACTCACTTTGAACTATATATTGTTTATTTAGTATACTTAACTTTTGCACGACAACTTTTCAAATAAGTTCCTCTCTTATTCAGATGACTATCGTGCTACACCCGTCCAAGATACGGCACAACGGAGACAAAGGCGCAGACGTGCAGCAGGGACCCGTTCCAAGGATTCTTTAGAGATTAAGACCATGCGTAAACCTTTTTTACTGTCTCTTGTTGATTTACGTCCCTCGGATGCTCAGTATAATCGAGAAGGATACTAACGTCTTGGCATGTGGCCACGCCAGAATAATGCACGTACCTGGACACCAGGGGCTTCTTACAAAGGGTACTGTTTAGACCTGGTTTACACCATAAAGACCGAATACCTTAGAGAATGTTCGGCGTCGCGAGTTTGGCATTATATGCATCAGCTCCGAATCATGTCTTTGGTCAAATGTTGGGTTTGCCCGGCTCCTATGCTTTGCTGCCTTAAGTTCCGCTCTATCGGCTAAGGCGGCACCAGGAGAACTACTGCGATTGTGCCCTGGTTCATTCGGACGAGCACCTCAGTAGAGAAAGCCGAAAACTGACTGTCATGATATAGCGTGAGACTGGTTAACCACTCGATGACCTATTGGAATCTTCGGGATTCCTCCGCATTAACGAAGGGCCATTTCCCGGCCAGGCATGTACGCACGCCGAATTCGGATGAGTGCGGAGCCACCAGGGGCTATATAGTAGCCCCACTGTCAAACTCCTCTGGCTAAGTGAAAGTGTTAAAGCATTATAGTCCGGTTGCCTAGTTCACTGCACTATCACCTCCTTAATAGGACCAAGACATTGGATTAAGTGTGAATACGCGTCTTCTGTGAACACCCCCGCATTATATGCGTGGGGGCTGAAGCCGACGACTGCAATCTTTCAGGTTATATACATGTATACATAAACGGTCGCACAGGAGGCATCACAATACTTTCGGGCAAAAGTATAAATACAGCCTTGATAAATGCAATAAAACGCTATTTTTACAATGGGAATATATCTCACTCAAACATAACATTCTTCGAGCACTGGGCCTCTATCAAACAAGCGCCCTCAAGAACTTCTTCAAAATAGTGCTCGGCAGCCACTCGGCCTATGGCCGAACCCTGTGTCGCGATAGTGGTGGCATCCATCTCCGCCCAGTATGTTTTGACATGGGCAAGGGCCATCCGCAAGCCTTCTATGCATGTCAAGCTCTTCATCGCATTAATGCGTGGCACCGCACCAAGGAACTGCTGCACCAAGCTAAAATAGTTGTTCGGCTTTGGCCTTTCCGGCCACAGATGATCCACGACAGACCTCATGGTGAGTCCGGACAATCTATTGAGTTCGGCCCATTCGGCAAGCTGATCAGTCAATGGTAGTGGACGCTCAGGAACGTTAAATTGCGACTAGAACAGCTTGTCCACTTCACGATCGGTTTGATCTCGGAAGTATTCGGCCGCATCGACAGCGCTCGCCGCTAAGTCCAGATATGCGTCGGCCGATGTAACGCCCTTGATGCGGCTATATCTCCCACGTGTCGAAGCACGACTTAGAGGCATAACCGCATTGAAAGCAATGTCGCAAGTGAGGTAATCTTCACACAACCCATGTAATGCATAAGGGAAAAAGATACATAGTTGGCTTACAATCGCCACTTCACACAATTACAGGAATAAAGCATTACAACATCCAAATACAATCAAGGTCCGACTACGGAACCAAAATAAAAGAAGAACCCCGAATGCGACAAGGGTCCCCGATCGACCCCAACTGGGCTCCACTACTGATCAACTAGAACGAAGCAAGACAAAGGACAAGATCTTCAATGAGCTCCTCCTGAGCTTGGTTGCGTCATCTGCACGGACTCATCGGCACCTGCAAGCTGGTTTTGGAAGTATCTGTGAGTCACGGGGACTCAGCAATCTCGCACCCTTGCGATCAAGACTATTTAAGCTTATGGGTAAGGTAGAGGTACGAGGTGGAGCTGCAGCAAGCGACTAGCATATATGGTGGCTAACATACGCAAATGAGAGCGAGAAGAGAAGGCAAAGCACGTTCGAGAAAGTATGATCAAGAAGTGATCCTAAAACAACCTATGTCAAGCATAACTCCAACACCGTGTTCATTTCCCGGACTCCGCCGGAAAGAGACCATCACAGTTACACACGCGGTTGATTCATTTTAATTAAGGTTAACTTCAGGTTTTTCTACAACCGGACATTAACAAATTCCCATCTGCCCATAACCGCGGGCACGGCTTTCGAAAGTTCAAATCCCTGCAGGGGTGTCCCAACTTAGCCCATCACAAGCTCTCACGGTCAATGAAGGAATAGACCTCCTCCCGAGACATTCTGATCAGACTCGGTATCCCGGTTATACAAGACATTTCGACAGGGTAAAACTAAACCAGCAACACCGCCCGAATGTGCCGACAAATCCCGATAGGAGTTGCACATATCTCTTTCTCAGGGCACACTCAGATGAGCCAGACGTCGGGTAGGCCAGCCCAGAGTTACCCCTAGTAGCCCCGGACATCGCTCAGTTGGACCAACACTCAGAGGAGCACTGGCCCGGGGGGTAAAATAATGATGACCCTAAGGAGCGCGACTCCCAAGGGAAAAGAAAAGGCTAGGTGGCGAATGGTAAAACCAATTTTGGGCATTGCTGGAAAATCTTTACTTAAGGCGAACTATCAAGAGGTTCCCATAATAGCCCAACCGCGTAAGGAACGCAAAATCTGAGAACATAACACCAATATGACGGAAACTAGGGCGGCAAGAGTGGAACAAAACACTAGGCGAGAGGCCGAGCCTTCCACCCTTTACCAAGTATATAGATGCATTAATATAACATGATAATATAATGATATCCCAACAAGTAAATAAAGGTTCCAACAAGGAACGGCCTCCAATCTTCACCTGCAACTAGTAACGCTATAAGAGGGGCTGAGCAAAGCGATAACATAGCCAATCAACGGTTTGCATAGGACATGGAGGGTTAGAGGTTTGACATGGCAATTTGGGAGGCTTGAAAGCAAGTGGTAGGCATCGTAGCATTGGCATAGCAAAAGAGCGAGCAATCTAGCATAGCAAAGATAGTAGTGATTTCGAGGGTATGATCATCTTGCCTGCAAAGTTGTCAGAGTTGACTAGATCCTCGAAAGCAAACTCAACGGGCTCCTCGTTATCGAACTCATCTCCCGGCTCTACCCAAACAAGACAAACAAGCAACAAGGACACAATCAACCACGTGCAAGGATCAACCAATATGATGCAAACATGGTATGCAATGCGGGATGCGAAGCGGGATGCATATGCAAGATGTGACAGGAAAAGCAAGATCCTGGCCTCAACTTGGAAATCCAAGTGTGCCACTGGAAAGATGAGATGAAATCACTTGAAAACGATACAAAGATCACCGGAATCGGAGTTACGGTTTGGAAATGGCAAGCAATTCAAATATGACCATGTTCTGCGATTTGCAGCAAGTAGCCATCTAAATTCAATGAGATGAACATGCTACAGCACCCAAACATGGCATAAAAATACATGGCAGGGATGCATTCATGATGCTTAACAAAAGTCTAGCACTGAGCTACGGCCAAAACATCCATTAACAGGTTCAAACAAGCATGGCAAAAATGCATATGATAAACAGATCTCAGACTTAGTGAAATTAACACTTGTCTGGAATTTCAGATCAGATAGCACTCTTGGGAGCAACAAAACTACATGCTACAAGACCTGAACATGGCAAAGTAAAGCATGGCATGGAGCTACTCAAAGAGCTTAACAAAAGTCCCTGAGTGACCTTGAGCCAAAAGGGATCAAAAAATACAATTGCAAGCATGTGAACATGGCAAAAGCATAATCAGATCACAGACTTAGAGAAAAACTGGAGCATGCAAAATAGATTTCAAGTAGGCATGTTTACAAGCTCGATGCACTCACTACAGAGCAAGTCATGACAATCTAAGCATACACCCATCAAGACTACACAAAATGCAAGCTAGACATGGCAATTACAATAGCATAGCATGCATGGATCAACTATAACATCATCGGCAAAATCGCTAACAAGTAGACAATCTGCGCAAATTCACGAAGTAGCCAAAGTAGAGCTCGATTGACTCAAGCTAGGGTGCTCCATAATTGCAAACAAAGACATGGATGGATAGAGCACTACAAGATTAACAAAACATCCTTACTGATCATCCTCAGAAGAGGCACGGATCACTAGGAAACAACATGAACATATGGCCATATGAAATAAACAGCCCAAGGACTTAGTGGAATTACTAAGTCCCTGAAATCAGCACTACCAAGTGCCTCACTTTGCAAGCTCGTGCTAGTCACCACACACAACACAAAAATACATGGGTTGCACCTCTAGAAAGATGGCAAAACCCTTAACAAAACATATGTAGAGCTCATGGGCATATCATGCACACAATAATCATGGCAAAAATGACAAATATCTAAATAGAGTAGCAGATCTGACAATTATCTCAAGTAGCACTCTTCTAATAGCATTTCGGGCATCAAGATGAACTCAAATGAAAATGATGCAATGGAATGAAATGATGTACTCTCCGAGATGAACATTTTGATATGCTATATGCATGAATCGGAGCTACGGATGCAAAGTTACGATACGATGAAAAGAGGCATATGAATCTGGGAATTTCGGGGACTTAGTGAAAACTTTACCCCGCGAGAAAGTCAACTGGACGAGATGGTGCGGGACGGCGCGGATCCGGGACGGAGGATGCCGTTTGGATGGCGGAGTTGGTGGATCTGGTCCACCCCGGTCTAGATCCGGCCGGATCGGATCTCCGGCGAGGTGGCGCGAACTCCGGCGACTTGGCGGCGGCCGGAATAGGACGGCGGCGAGGCGAGATCACCGCGGCGGGGCGGCGGTACCGCGCCGGCAGGAAGGGGCGGCGATTGCTGGTGCCGGCGACGAGGGATCCGAGTCCCCGATGGGCGGCGGCGCACGGTGACCAGCGCTGGCGAGGTGGCGTGCGGCGGCGAAGGTCGCCGGCGTGGAGCGCTAGGCGGCGGGGAGCAGCGGGCGCGGGCCTCGCGCAGGCGGCGGCGGTTGGCACGGGCTTCGGCGGCGCGAGGGAGTGGCCGGTTAGCGGCGACGGGCGGCGCCGGCGAAGGTGGTGGAGTCCGGCGAGCAGCGGCGGCCGGCCGGCGTTGGGCGAGACGGCGAGACGAAGCGGGTCGGGCGGCGCCGAGATCCGGGCTCGCGCGGGCCCCGGATGGGCTTCGCGGGCCGCGGCGGCGGCGCGAGGAGAGAGAGGGCGCGGTGGTGACGTGGCATGACGTGGTTGGCTGCGGCGGGCGGCGCGGACATGTCCGGCGCGGTGGAGAAGTGTCCGGCGGCGCGAAGAGGACGAAGTTAGGTTTTCATCCGCGAATTTCAGGAGGGGAGCACATATTTATAGGTAGAGGGAGCTAGGAGAGTCCAAATGAGGCGCGGTTTTGGGCCACGCGGTCGTGATCGAACGCTCTAGATGATGGAGATGGTTTAGGTGGGTTTTGGGCCAAAATGGAGGGGTGTTGGGCTGCAACACACACAAGACCTTCTCGGTCCCTCGGTTAACCGTTGGAGCATCAAACGAAGTCCAAATGGTACGAAACTTGACAGGTGATCTACCGGTAGTAAACCAAGGCCGCTTGGCAAGTCTCGGTCCAATCCGGAAATGTTTAATCCCCACACTTGAAAGAAAGGTAGAAATGACCACCGGAGGAGAACGGGGCGCCGGATTACAAAATGGACAACGGGGAAAATGCTCGGATGCAAGAGACGAACACGTCTGCAAATGAAATGCACATGATCACATGATATGCAATGCATGACACGCAAGCAATGACAAGGAAACAACAGCGAATAACTGGACGATACCTGGCACAACGGTCTCGGGGCGTTACAGCCGAACTCCACAGCCAATCCAGAGGGGCATACCGCGGATCGCCGAACTTCCTCCGCGGCATAAAGGGCTTCCCAGCCACAATGTCCCCGGCTTCACACAGTTCCTCCTTCTTCGCTCTCATTGCAGAGCAGGTGTCTTTGGTCGCTATTGTGGCCTTTTCGAGGTCCGTAGCCTTCGCCCGGTTTTCTTCTTCAAGAAACTGGCAGCGGTCGGCAGTGTCTTTTAACTTCACAGCCATTTTGGCCATTTTCTCTTTGTTCTCACTATGCGCGGCCTTCTCGGCTCTCAACTCTTCGGCCGCCTTCAAAGCGGCCGCGTTACTACTCCTTGCTTGCTCCTTGGCTCGAGCAAGCTCCACCCGCAGGGCCTCCACGGTGGTAGCTCCATCTGCAGTCACAACATATTAAAGATACTGGCATCACGCTGCTCTTACTATGCAACATTCATTATAAACATCACCTACCCAGTGCCTCGTCAAGCCGCTTGTTAACAAGCTCGATGTCGGCATCCGCCGCATCTAGTCGCCGCTTTAGTTTGGCAACCCCATCAGTCCAGCTAGCCACCGGAGCTTCGGTCACCTGCACATAAAGGCGGTCTGGTTATTACCTGGGACTATGATCCTCTGTTCGCCGCCGTTCTCGACGACAACCAGAGTCTCAGGGGCTACTATGTACACAGGGCACACCTAAAAATGTGCTTTACCATCACAGATGTATATCATTCCATGTACCTCAAAGCCCGTCAGTAGAATCATAAAGGATTCATGCAACCCGTTTTCGGCGGACGAAATCCTTTCAATCACCATACACATTAATGTAGGGTGCTCTTCTGAGATAGTCGTTCGCTCTAGCATACCCTTCAGTACGTCCGACAGCATACCAGATGGTGCCAGAGTCCTTTGATTGCTCTCTTCAAGAGACGGATACTGAGGGCTTCGGGTGACCATGGGATTACCTTCTGGCCTTGCCGGATCTGGAGAAACTCTCCATGATGACACTTCAAGGTCGCCCGCTTCTTGAGCTGGGGAGTCCGGGGGAGGCGTTTCGCTCTCCATCATCTCCGGAAGAAGATCCCCCGAAGACGAGCTCTGCTGAGAAGGGCTCAGATCCGAACTGCAAGATAAATGCTTCGGTTATCTCCCTCAGAAGTAAGGTAGTATATCTTCACTATTAAGTACTTTTTGATTACTTACAGCTTGTTAGAGGGCTGATCCCCGCACGGACTTTGTGCGGGGGGAGCACCCTCCGAGGCAGGACCCTCTGGTGGAATTTTCTTCTCCCGTTTGGAAACCTTAGTTTCCGGATCATCAGAGGTAGTCCTCTTCCTCCCCCAGGGCGAGGGAATGTCAGATTCCCTCCCTTGGTTATCCTCCCTCACGGAGGCGCTCATTCCCTCGGTTGGAATAGGTAGCGGTGGAGGCCCTCTTTCGCCCTCTTTATTCCCCCCTTCATCTTCCTTTGAGGGCACCGGGCAAGGTGCTGGCTCGAGCATCTTTTCTAGCACCGGATTGTCCAAGCCTTCGGGAAGGGGGGCCGAACACCGGATCATGTTCACCTTTGTTATCCAGTCCTGGTCAAAGAGCAATTCTTCAGAATGATTTCGTGATAAATGAAAGACGGTGTGTTCGACTAGAGGATTACTTACTTGGGCCGCGGTGCGGTTGCTGCTCAGGCCCACGTCCTCGGAGGTGTCCGGAAACTCTATTTGGGGTCCGAAGAACGACTTGTACATCTCCTCGTGCGTCAGGCCGAGGAAATTCTGAATAGCGTCGTCCTTCTGGGTTGAATTCCCACAAGCATAGGGGCCGGTGTTTGCAAGGCTGGACTTGACGAACCAGCATGACTTGCACTACCATAACCAAACTAAAATCTCCCTCGAAGAGATCTCGGATGCGGCTCTGCAGTATGGGCACATCCTTGGCTGGACCCCAGCTCAGCCCCCTGCTGATCCATGACATCAGTTGTGGTGGAGGGCCCGAGCGAAAGGCGGGGGAAGCTACCCACTTGGCACTTCTGTGAGCGGTGACGTAGAACCACTCCCGTTGCCATAATCCGGACACCTCTGGAAAGGAACCCTTTGGCCACGGAGCTCCAGCAATCTTGCTTATTAATGCACATCCGCACGCTGCATGCTGCCCCTCGATCGTGTTTGGCTTCACATCAAAGGTCTTGAGCCACAGGCTGAAGTGAGGGGTAAGGCAGAGGAAGGCCTCACATACGACAATAAATGCCGACATGTGGATAAAGGAATCCGGGGCTAGATCGTGGAAATCAAGCCCGTAATAGAACATCAAACCCCTAATGAAGGGATCCAAAGTGAGGCCTAGTCCTCGGAGGAAGTGGGAAATGAACATGACGTCTTCATTGGGTTCAGGAGTAGGGACGATGGTCCGGTAGGTAGCCGATGTGAAACTTCGGTGGTCCGGTATCTTGCCTCCCTCAACTTCTTGATATCCTCTTCCGTGACGGAGGAGGGCATCCACCGGCCCTGGAGGCTGGATCCGGACATGATTGAAGGTCCGAAGCACCTGACCTGGGCTTTGGGTGTTAGAACTCGAGGCGGGGGAAGGATTGATTGAGCAAGGGAGGAAAAAAGTAAAAGCCTTGTCCCTTTATAAAGAGCGTGGATATCAAGCATCCTCCTCGTGGCCGTTTGGGACTTGCCTAAAATCTAGGAGTCCTAGGCGCGGTTGGGTTACCCTGACCGTATTGATGAGAATCCTGTAATAAGGGGAACACGATCTCTGCTTTGAAAAGACGTGTCAAGAAACTGCCTCGCGTTATGTGCGGGGCTAGTTGAAGAAAACGGTTCAAATAATCGCCGAGCCATGGCATGATGTCATGTTGCCAAAACGTGTCAGCGGATTAGATTTGTGGAAATATTATTCTCTCTACGGTCGTATGTGGAACTTATTTTGCAGGGTCGGACACTATCCTTTTATTCAAACTCTTCTTTGCTGTATCCGGAGGAGGAACCCGCCTTGCAATGCCGAAGACAACACTGCGCCCCGGACTCATCGTCATTGAAGCCTGGTTTAGGGGCTACCGAGGAAGTCCTGGATTAGGGGGTCTCCGGACAGCCGGACTATATCCTTTGGCCGGACTATTGGACTATGAAGATACAAGACTGAAGACTTCGTCCCGTGTCCGTATAGGACTCTACTTGGCGTGGAAGGCAAGCTAGGCAGTACGGATATGGATATCTCCTCCTTTGTAACTGACCTTGTGTAAACCTAGCCCCCTCCGGTGTCTATATAAACCGGAAGGTTTTAGTCCGTAGGACAACATACAATCATACCATAGGCTAGCTTCTAGGGTTTAGCCTCTCTGATCTCGTGGTAGATCAACTCTTGTAATACTCATATCATCAAGAATAATTCAAGCAGGACGTAGGGTTTTACCTCCATCAAGAGGGCCCGAACCTGGGTAAAACATCGTATCCCCTACCTCCTGTTACCATCCGCCTTAGACGCACAATTCGGGACCCCCTACCCGAGATCCGCCAATTTTGACACCGACAGGGCTCCTGGTCCTGATGGGATTCCCTTCTTGTTTTACCAGCATTTTTGGGACTTGGTGAAAAATGATCCCTTAGATCTTTTCCAAGCCTTTCATAGAGGAGAGTTGGACATATACAGGCTCAACTTTGCTATGCTCTCTCTTATTCCTAAAGAGCCTGAGGCCACCTCTATGAAGAAATTCAGGCCTATCAGCCTGATTAACTATTGTTTTAAGATTTTCTCTAAAGTCCTCACCACTAGGCTCTCTAAAGTCCCGCAGAGGTTGATTGCTAGCAATCAATCTGCATATCTGAAAGGGAGATACATTTTAGAGAGTGTTGTTACTGCTCATGAAGTTCTTCATTCAGTCCACTCAGGAGGTGATAGAGGACTTTTACTTAAATAGGATTATGAGAAAGCCTTCGATAAAGTTGACCTTGATTTCCTTATGAAACTCCTGAAGCTTAGAGGTTTTGGGGGTAAATGGACTAGTTGGATCCAGCAACTTACTCATGGGGGGTCTGTTGGGGTCAAGTTAAATAATTGTGAAAGAGATTTTTTGCTTGCTCGTAAAGGCCTTAGGCAAGGTCACCCCATCTCCCCGCTTTTGTTTAATTTAGTAGTGGACGTTCTTACTAAAATGCTGAGCAAAGCTGTTGATCATAGTCTGATTGCAGGGCTCTGTCCTGAGGTCTGCCCTGGTGGCATCATCTGCCTTCAATATGCAGATGATACCATCCTTTTCTTAGACAATAACTCCACACATGCTAGCAATCTGAAAACTGTTCTAACCTGTTTTGAACAAGTCTCAGGCATGAGAATGAACTACTCTAAAAGTGAACTCATCCCTATCAACATGGATGATTAGGAGTTAGCTGACTTCCTCTCTATTCTAGTCTGTAATAAAGGTAACTTCCCCATTAAGTACCTAGGTATCCCTCTCCACTATGATAAACTGAGGAGAGAGGATACCCAACCCCTTTTGGATAAAATCATTAAAAGGATTGCTGGGTGGAGGGGCAAACTTCTCTCTTACAGAGGTAGATTGATCCTCATACAAGCTTGTTTGGCTAGCATTCCAGTGTATCTCCTCTCCTTCTTCAAGTTCCCTAAATGGGCAGTGAACCTCATCAATTCTCAGATGTCTCATTGCTTGTGGAATGATTTTGAGGGAAATAGGAAGCTACACCTTTCTAATTGGGCCCTAGTCTCTATGAAAAAATATTTTGGAGGCCTAGGCATACCTAACCTCCAAGAAATTAACATCTGTCTTCTAGGGTCTTGGATTAAAAGATCCTATGAGGAAGACCTGAAACCCTGGAAGCTTCTTATTGCCCATAAATACCTAGGAAATAAACCTAATATTTTTGTCCCTTCCTCCAACCCTAAGACCTCTAGATTCTGGAAAGGCTTAAAATCTATTATGCATGCTGTGAAATTTGGCTACAGATGGAACATAGGGGATGGGAGCAGAACCAGGTTCTGGGAAGATACTTGGTTTGGCACATCCCCCCTAGCAGTCCAATTTTGGCCTATTTACTCTGTCTGCAATGAGCTTAACAAAAGTGGCAATGAAGTTTGGGACGGTCAATGCCTAAAACTCTCTTTTAGAAGGAACTTTAGTGATAGTCTCATGGAACAATGGTTCCAGTTGGAGGAAATTGTCAAAAGCATTACCTTTACTGCCGAGCCGGATGACCTGATTTGGCAGCTGGACAATAAGGGGAAGTATTCCTCCAGCTCCCTCTATCATGTTATCACCTTTAGAGGGGTTCAACCCGTGTTTATCCATGCTATCTGGAAATTGAGAGTTCCCCTAAAATTCATGTATTTCTCTGGCTTCTCTCCAAAAACAAATTGATGACTAGGGATAACCTTAGGAAGAGACACATCATCAAACCCCTTGATTGTGTTTACTGCTTGGAACAAGAGTCTTGTTCTCACCTATTTTTTGAATGTATAGTTGCTAAACATCTCTGGGCCCACATTGAAGAATATTTCTCTAGTCAGATTGGCTCATCCTTCGAATCTGTCGCCAGATTCTGGATTGCTACCAAAAAGTGCTTAGTTTTAAATACTGTTAGCTCAGCTGTCCTTTGGTGCCTCTGGAAATATAGAAATGCTATGATTTTCAGTAACACCTCCTAGATTTCCATTCCGCAGGTCTTGAGGTTGATCAGGAACATGGTGAGGAACTGGGCGATTCTCTCCTCCGGATCGGACAAGGACAAGTTGATGAGCTTCGTGGAAACCCTAACAAGATCCCTCCAGAAACCGTTGGCGATCACTTGTAGCTGAACAAGGCTCGACCTGCTCTGGGGCTGGATCCGTGGGCTCGTCTCAAGATCTCTGATGAAGATGATGGGCACCTAGCACCGAAAAAGAGGGACATCCACCATGCTATGCCTTCCATCCCAGTGTCTCCGCTTGCTTACTGGTCGCCATAGGCTGACACGGCCCCTCAGCTGAAGACCATGAAGGCTTCGCTGGACCCTCCTTGTGTCATTTGAGTGCTCTATCCGCTCTGCCTTTGGCACCGCTCGGGTGATTTGTGTTATTCAGAGAACTTGTTCATCCACCCCCCTAGTTTGTAGCTTTTCTACCTTTGCTTTCAAACTACTCTTTGAGCTGCTGTATCAGAATATGTTGTGGTTTCGTTCTCAGCAATGGAACCGGGGAGATGCTCCCTATTTTTCTAAAAGAAATTATTTTATATGTTATTATATATTATTTTTATTGTCATCATATATTTAACAGATACTTACATATGTAAGAAAACAATATCCCACATCTTATTAACTTATAAAAATAATTTCTTAACAAATAAAATCCTGGATTGTTTTGGCACGAAAATCCTAGTGATTGTGTACAAAAGCTTGGTAAGATTTAAGGACGAATGTAATAATATCACTTATTATTTCAATATATTTATAACAAAATGCTCAGCCCCTTTTTATTTTTTGATAACATTGCTGGCCCAACCCAACATTATAATTAGAATCAACCCAGCAAAATCATGTATTTCGAGAAAGTGCAAATGGCCTGTAATTTTTTAGGAAATAAAATAAATGGGCCGCATGGACGCTACATTATTTGTTCACCCAGCCCAGCTAATGGCTGTAATTCACAAAAAGAAGATCAAATTGACTGTAAATTCTACCTCGCAAAAAAACTGTAAATTCTAAAAAAATGGGTTGAATGCGTGCCACATTTTAGGAGGTTGAAATGTGGGCCAATTCGAAGCCAACACAAGTTGTTGTCAATTTAGTCAACAAATGATTCTGACATGTTAGCCGTTGGATTTACATCCAACGACCGGCATCCATCTTCAATCTCTCGTCTTCTTCCTCCAGCGCTGCCGAGACCACCTCCCGCCTCCTGCTGCTAGCAGCTCTGCTTAGCACGCTTCGCTATGAAGCGCCACTCCCCCGTTCGCCAGGCCATCCCTCCACCCCTCCACACCTCCTGTTCTTCTCCACCGACTGCCGAACCACACCGCACTAGAAACAGTTAACCCTCGTACACCTCTCCGGCTGCGACTCTACTCCCGCGTCTTCCCATATCTGGCTCATTGCTGTCCAGGGCCTCCCCGTCGTCCACCACCTTGGATGTGCTCAGTGCGGCATGGTCAACGTGCTCAACGAACGACACCATCGGAAGTAGACTGTGCGTGGAGAGGCTGACAGCTGGGTCCATGGCCGCACACAAGGAAATGCCTCCTTATTACGCGCAAAATAATGATTCCTCCACCTGACATCTGGGACCCACCGGACGGGCCTCTGAATTTCACGAAAATAACGTGCCCCCGCTGACATGTCGGACCCACCAGCTATCTTCGCACGCAAGGAAGTGCCTCCTTATTACGCACAAAAAAATGAATATTCCCCCTGCCAACTGGAACCTAGCATAGTGGGAGGCTGACTTGTGGGCCTACCAAGTTGACGGGGACGGAGGGCTTTGTCAACTTAGTCAATATGAACGATTCTAGCTCATGTTACCGTACGATGTTCATCCAACGGCCGTAGTGCTTCTTCAACCTCTAGTCTTCTTGCTCCAGCCGCCCAAACCAGCGCCGGTCGTGTCGCGTGCTCCTGCCTCCCGTTGCCGGCTGTGATGCCGCGGAAGCCTCACCGCCCCCTACTACTCCCACCGCTGGCCAGGCCATCCCTCTACTCACCCACACCCCCTGTTATTCTGTGGCGACAGCAGCCTCACACCGCAGCCGAACCAGTGAACCCTCGTACTCCTCTTCGCGTGGGCATCCACTGCTGCGTCTTCCCCCGCTCCGAGTCGTCCCCTTCCTAGTCCTCGTCGTCATCCACCGCCATGGTGCTCTCGGCGTGGCGTAGTCAACGTGGTCAAGGAACGACTTCCATTGAACGTGGACTGTACATGGAGAGGCTGACAGCTGGGTCCACGGCCGCAGTAAGGAAGTGCCTCCTTATTACACGCAAAATAATGATTCCTCCACCTGACAGCGGGGACCCACCGAACGGGCCACCGTATTTCGCGAAAAAAACATTTCCGCCTGACTGCTGGGACCCACCAGCTACATCTTCGCACGCAAGGAAGTGCATCTGGGCAAAAGAAAAATGATTCGCCCCCCTGACTGCTGGGACCCACCAGCTACATCTTCGCACGCAAGGAAGTGCGTCCGAGCAAAAAAAACGATTCGCCCCCCTGACTGCTAGGACCCACCAGCTACATCTTCGCACACAAGGAAGTGCCTGACAGTCGGGACCCACCTGGTCGAAGCGTACGTAGCGTTGTCATTCTGGTCGCCAACGTGTACGTACATATATATTGGTGGATGTAGAGGCGTGCACGTGTCATACTAGAGGCACGTATGTGTCGTAGTAGAGGCGCGCACGTAGCATGTACACGCACGTACAGTGGCCAGGGTGCAAGAAAGAAAATACGGCCACGTATAGGTACATACGGGCGGGGTCTCGAACGCCTACTCGCGCATACGTACAACCAGGGCTCGTGTACATGGCTGGCTCGGAACGGAGAAACAGCATCGTCGTTGCGTTCATGGGGAGGCAACGGAATGCGTCATGTTCATGGGGAGGCAACAGAATGCGTCGTGTTCATCGGGAGGCAACGGAACGCATGGGAGCCAACCTGCTGGGTCGGAACGGAATGCGTGGTCATGTTCATCGGGAGGGCTTGGACGGAATAGGTGATGGAAACGAGGCCTGGCGTACCGCACAACGGAGGAAACAGACCTCCTACGTTCGGAACGGGGTCCTGTTGATTGGGAGGGGTCTGGCGTACCGCAAAACGGAGGAGACGGACCTCCTACGGTCGAAAGGGGGGTCCTGTTGATCGGGAGGGGTGTGGTGTACCACAAAACGGAGGAAACGGACTTGCTACGGTCAAAACGGGGGTCCTGTTGATCGGGAGGGGTGTGGTGTACCGCAAAACGGACGAAACGGACCTCCTACGGTCGAAACGGGAGTCCTGTTCATCGGGAGGGGTGTGGCGTACCGCAAAACGGGACTCCACGGGATACTGTTCATCTCCACCGTCGACCTCCTCCAGCCTCCACGGGCTCCTGTTCATCCAGCCTCCATCGCGCGCTAATCCACCGGCTACTGTTCAACCACCCCTCCACTGTCTACTGTTCATCCGGCCCTCCACACCACGGGGTCCTGTTCAACCACCCCTCCACGGGCACCCCTCCACCGTCTACTGTTCATCCAGACCTCCACCACACCACGGGGTACTGTTCATCTAGAGGCAACGCCACCGCTCACTGTTCATACAAGCCCCCCCCCAACGCTCACTGTTCATCCCAGAGGCAGCATCGATCGGCTTCAGTTAGCAGCAGTAGCGAAGGAATCGCTCGATCAGGTTCAGTTAACAGTCATCGATCGATCGCTCGGGTTCAGTAACACGTAGCCTGCAGTGCAATCGCTCGGGTTCAGTTAGAGCCCAACGCCTCGCTCGGGTTCAGTTAGAGCCAACGCCTCGCACACACGCACGTACGTGTACGAGAGAAACGCGCATCGCTCGGCCCCTGACCTCCCACTGTAACCAGGAACTCCCCGAAATTTTCCTCGCCCTCGCTTCTACCATGGTTTTTTCCATCATGGGCGGCCCAAAGAATGTCATGCAGCTGCGTCTCCGGCCCGCCCGGGATGAAAAACCCATTTTCTGTCATGATTTTTTGTCATAGAAGTAGGAGCCCACCACATCTATGATGATACCGGGTTTTGTCACCATTATCGTCATAGAAGTGTCATATGTATGACAGAAAAAAATTCATTCGGCCCAAAATGTCACGAATGTGTCTTTTTTTGTAGTGCTTATGTCCGTATTTTATTTTATTGACACCTCTATCTCTAAACATGTGGACATATTTTTCGATATCGGCTTCCGCTTGAGGACAAGCGAGGTCTAAGCTTGGGGGAGTTGATACGTCCATTTTGCATCATGCTTTTATATCGATACTTATTGCATTATGGGTTGTTATTACACATTATGTCATAGTACTTATGCCTATTCTCTCTTATTTTACAAGGTTTGCACGAAGAGGGAGAATGCCGGCAGCTGGAATTCTGGACTAGAAAAGGAGCAAATATTAGAGACCTATTATGCACAACTCCAAAAGTCTTGAAACTCCAAAGAAGTCAGTTTTGGAATATATAAAAAATATTGGGCGAAGAAAGCACCAGAGGGGGGCCGCCCTCCATCCATGAGGGTGGGGGCACACCCTACACCCTGGGCGCGCCCCTGTCTCGTGGGCCCCCTAGTAGGCCTCCGGTGCCCATCTTTGGCTATATGAAGTCTTTTGCCTAGGAAAAAATCAGAAGCAAGCTTTCAGGAGAAACACCGCCACCATGAGACGGAACCTTAGCGGAACCAATCTAGGGCTCTGGCTGAGTTGTTCTACCGGGGAAGCATCCCTCTGGGAGGGTGAAATCATCACCATCATCATCACCATCGTTCCTCTCATCGGGAGGGGTTCAATCTCCATCAACATCTTCACGAACACCATCTCATCTCAAACCCTAGTTCATCTCTTGTGTCCAATCTTTGTCTCAAAACCTTAGATTGGTACATGTGGGTTGCTAGTAGTGTTGATTATTCCTTGTAGTTTATGCTAGTTGGTTTATTTGGTGGAAGATCATATGTTCAGATCCTTTATGCATATTAATACCCCTCTGATTACGAACATGAATATGATTTGTGAGTAGTTACGTTTGTTCCTGAGGACATGGGAGAAGTCTTACTATAAGTAGTCATGTGAATTTGGTATTCGTTCGACATTTTGATGAGATGTACGTTGTCTCTCCTCTAGTGGTGTCATGTGAATGTTGACTACATGACACTTCACCATTTTTTGGGACTAGGGGAAGGCATTGGGAAGTAATAAGTAGATGATGGGTTGCTAGAGTGATAGAAGCTTAAACCCTAGTTTATGCGTTGCTTAGTAAGGGGCTGATTTGGATCCATATGTTTCATGCTATGGTTAGGTTTACCTTAATACTTCTTTTGTACTTACGGATGCTTGCAAGAGGGGTTAATCATAAGTGGGATGCTTGTCCAAGTAAGGGCAGTACTGTTGGATAACATAGCAATAATTCAAAAAAATCCTACATGTCACCAAGATCAATCTAGGAGATACTAGCAACGAGAGAGAGGGAGTGTATCTTTATACCCTTGAAGATTGTTAAGCAGAAGCGTTACAAGAACGCGGTTGGTGGACTCGTACACGCAGCGATTCAGATCGCGGTCGATTCCGATCTAAGTGACGAACAACGGCGCCTCTGCGTTCAACACACGTACAGCCCGGGGACGTCTCCTCCTTCTTGATCTAGCAAGGGGAGAGGATAAGTTGAGGGAGAACTCCGACAACACGACGGCGTGGTGGTGATGGAGCTCGTGGTTCTCCGACAGGGCTTCGCCAAGCGCTACGGAGGAGGAGGAGGTGTAGGAGAGGGTGAGGGGCTGCGCCAGGGGAAGGGTGCGGCTGCCCTCTCTCTCCCTCACTATAGATAGGGGGAAGGGGTGGAGGAGGTGCCCTAGGGTTCCCTAGGAGAGGGGTGGCGGCCACAGGGGAAACCCTAGATGGGTTTGGGCGCCCCCACCCCTAGGAAACTTGCCCCCCAAGCCGGGAGGGGTGGTTGCCCTAGGGGACGCGCCCCCACCTCTCCAAGTTACGTGAGATGGGGTGGGAGGGGCGCTCAGCCCCTTAGTGGGCTGATGTGCCCCATCCCCTTGGCCCATAAGTCCCCCAACGCTTGTCGGGGCCTCCGAAACCCCTTTCGGACACACTGGTCGTCACCCAGTACTCCCGGAACAATTCCGGACTCCAATACCCTTCGTCCAATATATCGATCTTCACCTCCGGACCATTCCGGAACTCCTCGTCATGTCCGGGATCTCATCCGAGACTCCGAAAAACCTTCGGTAACCACATACTATTTCCCATAATAACTCTAGCGCCACTGAACCTTAAGTGTGTAGACCCTACGGGTTCGGGAACCATGCAGACATGACCGAGACATCTCTCCGGCCAATAACCAATAGAGGTATATGGATACCCATATTGGCTCCCACATGTTCCACGATGATCTCATTGGATGAACCACGATGTTGGGGATTCAATCAATCCCGTATACAATTCCCTTTGTCTATCGGTATGTTACTTGCCCGAGATTCGATCGTCGGTATCCCAATACCTCGTTCAATCTCGTTACCGGCAAGTCACTTTACTCGTTCTGTAACGCATGATCCCGTGTCTAACTCCTTAGTCACATTGAGCTCATTATGATGATGCATTACTAAGTGGGTCCAGAGATACCTCTCTGTCATACGGAGTGACAAATCCCAGTCTTGATTCGTGCCAACCCAACAGACACTTTCAGAGATACCTGTAGTGCACCTTTATAGCCACCTAGTTACGTTGTGACGCTTGGTACACCCAAATAATTCCTACGGTATCCGGGAGTTGCACAATCTCGTGGTCTAAGGAAATGATACTTGACATTAGAAAAGCTTTAGCAAACGAACTACACGATCTTGTGCTATTCTTAAGATTGGGTCTTGTCCATCACATCATTCTCCTAATGATGTGATCCCGTTATCAATGACATCCAATGTCCATGGTCAGGAAACCATGACCATCTATTGATCAACGAGCTAGTCAACTAGAGGCTTACTAGGGACATATTATGATCTATGTATTCACACATGTATTACGGTTTCCGGTTAATACAATTATAGCATGAACAATAGACAACTATCATGAACAAGGAAATACAATAATAACCATTTTATTGTTGCCTCTATGGCATATTTCCAACAATCTCCCACTTGCACTAGAGTCAATAATCTAGTTCACATCATTATGTGATTAACACTCATAGTTCACATCGCCATGTGACTAACACCCGAAGAGTTTACTAGAGTCAATAATCTAGTTCACATCTCCATGTGATTAACACCCAAGAGTTTACTAGAGTCCATAATCTAGTTCACATCACCATGTGATTAACACTCAATAAGTTCTAGGGTTTGATCATGTTACGCTTACGAGAGAAGTGCCAGTCAACGGGTCTGCAACATTCAGGTCCGTGTGTTCTTCGCAAATCTCGATTTCATATTGTAGATGTTGCTACTATGTTCCACTTGGAGCTATTCCAAATGGTTGCTCCGCTATACGTATCTGGTTTGCTACTAAGTGTCATCCGGATAGGTGTTAACTTGCATCGACGTAACCCTTTACGCCGAACTCTTTATCACCTCGATAACCGAGAAACATTTCCTTATTCCTAAGGACAATTTTGACCGTTGTCCAATGATCCACTCCTGGATCACTCTTGTACCCCCTTTCTAGACACGTGGCATGGCACATCGCGGTACGCAGCATGGCATATCGTATAGAGCCTATGGCTAAGGCATAGGGGACGGCTTTCGTCCTTTCTCTTTCTTCTGTCGTGGTCGAACTTCAAGTCTTAACTTCACACCTCACAACTCAGGCAAGAACTCCTTTGACTGATCCATCTTGAACTTCTTCAAGATCATGTCAAGGTATGTTCTCTATGAAAGTCTTATCATGTGTCTTGATCTATCTCTATAGATCTTGATACCAAACATGTAAGCAGTTTTACATAGGTCTTCCTTTGAAAAACTCCATTCAAACAACCCTTTATGCTTTCCAGAAATTCCACATCATTTCTTATCAACAATGTGTCATCCACATATATTTATCAAAATGTTGTAGTGATCCCACTCACTTTCTTGCAAATACAAGTTTCTTGCAAACTTTGTATAAACCCAAATGTTTTGATCACCTCATCAAAGCATATGTTCCAACTCCGAGATGCTTGCTCCAGTCCTTAGAAGGACTGCTAGAGTTTGCATACCTTTTAGCATCCTTAGGATCGACAGAACCTTCTGGTTGTATCACATATAGCCTTTCCTCACGGAAACCGTCAAGGAAACTTTGTTTTGACATCCATCTGCCAGATTTCGTAAATGAAAATGCAGCAACTGCTAACATAATTCTAACAGACTTTAGCATCGCTATGATTGAGAAAGTCTCATCACAGTCAACTCCTTGAACTTGTCGTAAACTTCTTTGAGACAAGTTGAGCTTCATAAATGGTGACATTACCATCAGCGTCTGTCTTCTTCTTAAAGATCCATTTATTCTCAATGGCTTGCCGTTCATAGGGCAAGTCCACCAAAGTCCATACTTTGTTCTCATACATGGATCCTATCTCGGATTTCATGGCTTCTAGCCATTTGTTGGAATCCGGGCCCACCATCGCTTCTTCATAGCTCATAGATTCATCGTTGTCCAACAACATGACCTTTAAGACAGGGTTACCACTCAGAAGTTGTACACATCCTTGTCAACCTATGAGGTTCGATAGTAAGTTGATCTGAAGCTCCATGATCATCATCATTAGCTTTCTCTTCAACTGAGTAGGTGCCCCGGAAACATTTTTTTTCTCTATGTTGTGCTATTCTCTGGTTGAAGTAAAGGTTCAACAACCTCATCAAGTTCTATCTTCCTCCCACTCAATTATTTTCGAGAGAAACTCTTTCTCGAGAAAGGACCTGTTCTTAGTGACAAACACGTTGCCCTCATATCTGAAATAGAAGGTATACCCAATCGTCTTGTTTGGGTATTCTATGAAGATACAATTTTCCGCTTTGGGTTCGAGCTTTTGTGACCGAAGCCTATCGACATAAGCATCGTAGCCCCAATCCTTAAGAAAGAACAACTTTGGTTTCTTGCCAAACCATAGTTCATACGGTGTCATCTCCACGAACTTAGATGGTGCCCTATTTTAAAGTGAATGTAATTGTCTTTAATGCATAACCCCCAAAAATAGCGGTATATTGGTAAGAGGCATCATACACCATATCCAATAAGGTTCGATTACGACGTTCGGACACACCATCATGCTATGGTGTTCCAGGTGGCGTCAACTGTGAAACGATTCCACCTTGTCTTTAGTGATTGCCAAACTCATAACTCAGATACTTTCCTTTTGATCAGATCAAAGGAACTTGATCTTCTTGTTACGATGATTCTCAACTTCACTCTGAAATTGCTTGAACTTTTCAAACATTTCAGACTTATGCTTCATCAAGTAAATATACCCATATCTACTCAATTCACCGGTGAAGGTGAGAAAATAACGATATCCACCGTGCGCGTCAACACTCATCGTACCGCACACATCAGCATGTATGATTTCCAACAAGTCACTTGCCCGTTCCATTGTTCCAAAGAACGGGGTTTTAGTCATCTTGCCAAAGAGGCATGGTCCGCATGTGTCAAGTGATTCAAAATCAAGTAACTTCAAAAGTCCATTAGCATGGAGGTTCTTTCATGCGCTTTACACCAATATGACCTAAGCGGCAGTGCCACATGAAAGTGGTACTATCATTATCAACTCTACATCTTTTGGCATCAATGTTATGAACATGTGTATAACTACGACCGGGAATCAATAAACTATTCACATTAGGTGTATGACCATAGAAGGTATTATGCATGTAATCAGAATAACATTTATTCTCTGACTTAAATGAATAACCATTTTACAATAAACATGATCTAATCATGTTCATGCTCAACGTAGACACCAACGCAAACAACATTTATCTAGGTTCAACACTAATCCCGAAGGTAGAGGGAGCGTGCGATGGTGATCACATAAACCTTGGAAACACTTCCAGCACACATCGTCACCTCGCCCTTAGCTAGTCTCCGTTAATTCCGTAGCTTTTGTTTCGAGTTACCAATATTAGCAACTGAACCGGTATCTAATACCCAGGTGCTACTAGGAGTACTAGTAAGGTACACATAAATAACACACATATATCAAATATAGTTTTGTTGAAGTTGACAACCTTCTTATCTACCAAGTATTTGAGGCAGTTCCGCTACCAGTGACCGTTCCCCTAATAGAAGCACTTTGTCTCGGGTTTGGGTTCTTGGGTTTCTTCACTAGAGCGGCAACTGGCTTGCCATTCAATAAGTTTCCCTTCTTGCCCTTGCCCTTCTTTGAAACCGGTGCTCTTGTTAACCATCAACACTTGATGCTCCTTCTTGATTTCTACCTTTACGGCCTTAAGCACAACGAACAGCTCCGGGATTATCCTCCCTTGCATGTTATAGTTCATCATGAAACTCTAGTAGCTTGGTGATAGCAACTGGAGAACTTTTGTCAATCACTCTCTTATCTGGAATATTAACTCCCACTTGATTCAAGTGATTGAAGTACCCCAGACATTCTGAGCACATGCTCACTAGCTGAGCTATTCTCCTCCATCTTGCAGGAAAAGGTCTTGTCAGGGGTCTCAACCTCTCAACACGGGCATGAGCTTGAAATACCAATTTTAGCTCTTCGAACATCTCATATGTTCTATGGCATTCAAAACGCTTTTGGAGCCCCGACTCTAAGCCGTAAAGCATGGCGCACTAAACTATCAGGTAGTCATCAGAATGTGTCTACCAGATGTTCACAACATCCATAGACGACGCCAGAGGGGTTGGCACACCGAGAGGTGCATGAAGGACAGAAGCCCTATGTGTAGCAGTGAGGACAATCCTCAAAATACGGCCCTAGTCCGCACAATTACTTACAATATCTTTCAACTTAGTCTTTCTCTAGGAACGTATTAAAACAAAGAGCTAAAGCGCAAGCTATTAATCCACAATATAATTTATAAAGACAATTTAGACTATGTTCATGATAATTAAGTTCATCTAATCAAATTATTCAACGAACTCCCACTCAGATAGACATCCCTCTAGTCATATAAGTGATACATGATCCGAATCGACTAGGCCGTGTCCGATCATTACGTGAGATGGACTAGTCATCAACGATGAACATCTCCATGTTGATCGTATCTACTATACGACTCATGTTCGACCTTTCGGTCTCTCGTGTTCGGAGGCCATGTCTGTACATGCTAGGCTCGTCAAGTCAAACTAAGTGTTTTGCACGTGTAAATCTGGCTTACACCCGTTGTATTCAAACGTTAGAATCTATCACACTCGATCATCACGTGGTGCTTCGAAACATCGAACCGTTGCAACGGTGCACAGTTAGGGGGAACACTTTCTTGAAATTTTAGTGAGGGATCATCTTATTAATGCTACCATCGTTCTAAGCAGATAAGATGTAAACATGACAAACATCACATGCAAATCATAAAGTGACATGATATGGCCAATATCATATTGCGCCTTTGATCTCCATCTTCGAGGCGCGGCATGAACACCATAGTCACCGGCATGACACCATGACCTCCATCATCGTGTCTTCATGAAGTTGCCTCGCCAACTATTACTTCTACTACTATGGCTAATGGTTAGCAATAAAGTAAAGTAATTACATGGCATTTTCATTGACACGCAGGTCATAAATAAATTAAGACAACTCCTATGGCTCCTGTCGGTTCTCATACTCATCGACATGCAAGTCGTGATTCCTATTACAAGAACATGATCAATCTCATACATCACATATATCATTCATCACATCCTTTTGGCCATATCACATCACATAGCATACCCTGCAAAAACAAGTTAGACATCCTCTAATTGTTGTTGCATGTTTTACGTGGCTGCTATGGGTTTCTAGCAAGAACGTTTCTTACCTACGCAAAACCACAACGGTGATATGCCAATTGCTATTTACCCTTCATAAGGACCCTTTTCATCGAATCCGATCCGACTAAAGTGGGAGAGACAGACACCCGCCAGCCACCTTATGCATCAAGTGCATGTCAGTCGGTGGAACCAGTCTCACGTAAGTGTACGTGCAAGGTCGGTCCGGGCCGCTTCATCCCACAATGCCGCTGGATCAAGATAAGACTAGTAACGGTAAGCAAATTGAACAAATCATCGCCCACAACTGCTTTGTGTTCTACTCGTGCATAGAATCTACGCATAGACCTAGCTCATGATGCCACCGTTGGGGAACGTAGCAATAATTCAAAAAAAATCCTACATGTCACCAAGATCAATCTAGGAGATACTAGAGAGAGAGTGCATCTTCATACCCTTGAAGATCGCTAAGCGGAAGTGTTACAAGAACGTGGTTGGTGGAGTCGTACACGCAGTGATTCAGATCGCGGTCGATTCCGATCTAAGTGCCGAACAACGGCGCCTCTGTGTTCAACACACGTACAGCCCGGGGATGTCTCCTCCTTCTTGATCCAGCAAGGGGAGACGATAAGTTGAGGGAGAACTCCGACAACACGACGGTGTGGTGGTGATGGAGCTCATGGTTCTCCGGGAGGGCTTCGCCAAGCGCTACGGAGGAGGAAGAGGTGTAGGAGAGGGGGAGGGGCTGCGCCAGGGGAAGGGTGTGGCTGCCTTCTCTCTCCCTCACTATATATAGGGGAAAGGGGTGGAGGAGGCGCCCTAGGGTCCCCTAGGGGAGGGGCAGTGGCCACAGGGGAAACCCTAGATGGGTTTGGGCGCCCCCACCCCTAGGAAACCTGCCCCCAAGCCGGGAGGGGTGGATGCCCTAGGGGAGGCGCTCCCACCTCTCCAAGTTACGTGAGATGGGGTGGGAGGGGCGCTCAGCCCCTTAGAGGGCTGATGTGCCCCACCCCCTTGGCCCATAAGTCCCCCAACGCTTGTCGGGGCCTCCGAAACCCCTTTCGGACACGTTGGTCGTCACCCAGTACTCCCGGAACAATTCTGGACTCCAATACCCTTCGTCCAATATATCGATCTTCACCTCCGGACCATTCCGGAACTCCTCGTCATGTCCGGGATCTCATCTGGAACTCCGAAAAACCTTTGGTAACCACATACTATTTCCCATAACAACTCTAGCGTCACTGAACCTTAAGTGTGTAGACCCTACAGGTTCGGGAACCATGCAGACATGACCGAGACATCTCTCCGGCTAATAACCAATAGAGAGATATGGATACCCATATTGGCTCCCACATGTTCCACGATGATCTCATCGGATGAACCACGATGTTGGGGATTCAATCAATCACGTATACAATTCCCTTTGTCTATCGGTATGTTACTTGCCCGAGATTCGATCGTCGATATCCCAATACCTCGTTCAATCTCGTTACCGGCAAGTCACTTTACTCATTCTGTAACACATGATCCTGTGTCTAACTCCTTAGTCACATTGAGCTCATTATGATGATGCATTACCGAGTGGGTCCAGAGATACCTCTCTGTCATACGGAGTGACAAATCCCAGTCTCGATTCGTTCCAACCCAACAGACACTTTCGGAGATACCTGTAGTGCACCTTTATAGCCACCTAGTTACGTTGTGACGCTTGGTACACCCAAAGAATTCCTACGATATCCGGGAGTTGCACAATCTCGTGGTCTAAGGAAATGATACTTGACATTAGAAAAGCTTTAGCAAACGAACTACACGATCTTGTGCTACGCTTAAGATTGGGTCTTGACCATCACATCATTCTCCTAATGATGTGATGCTGTTATCAATGACATCCAATGTCCATGGTCAGGAAACCATGACCATCTATTGATCAAAGAGCTAGTCAACTAGAGGCTTACTAGGGACATATTATGATCTATGTATTCACACATGTATTACGGTTTCCGGTTAATACAATTATAGCATGAACAATAGATAATGATCATGAACAAGGAAATATAACAATAACCATTTTATTGTTGCCTCTAGGGCATATTTCCAACAAGTACCCAAGCACCGGTCCACCCACATATCAACGTAACGAACGTGAATTGTATGAGCGTGATGAAAACTAGCTTGACGATAATTCCCATGTGTCCTCGGGAGCGCTTTCCTTTACATAAGAGTTTGTCCAGGCTTGTCCTTTGCTACAAAAAGGATTGGCTCACCTTGTTGCACCTTGTTTACTTTTATTACTTGTTACCCGTTATGAATTACCTTATCACAAAACTATTTGTTGCCGATAATTTCAGTGCTTGTAGAGAATACCATACTGAAAACCGCTTGTCATTTCCTTCTGCTCCTCGTTGGGTTCGACACTCTTACTTATCGAAAGGACTACGATAGATCCCATATACTTGTGGGTCATCACTTATTATTTTGGATCTTTGGCGGTCCCAAAAATAAAAATAATTCCTAAATTTAAAAGGCTATGGCAGTAGAGGAACTTGCAAGTTTGGATTGAAACTCAGTCAGAGGGGGTAACTGCAGATGAGGAACGATGATAAATTAATAATGCACAATCTCTACACTATCTTCAGATCAAAGCTACACGTCTTAAGAGAAGGGCATGAAGAATGATGAAGAACACCGACGAAGGAGTAAAAACCCTATTGCAGATATGTTAGAAAGGGAAGTTCGAACTTACTGATGCTGATGAACAGCGGTGTAGCATTGCATTTCTCTGGTCGAATCAGGTTGATGCAGTGGCCGGTGTGGTCGTCATGGAAGGAGGACGGCGGCGGCGGAGCTCGGTAGCAGCCAGGGTGCGAGGAAGAAGACACGGAGGCAGGGGTAAGAGTGAAAACAGAGGCCCCCTGTCCCTATTTATAAGGAAAAATGAGGTGGCTGGCATGGAAATCGAGGGGACAAGATGATTAGGTTAACAAGAAAGGCGCCTCGATTCTCGGGAATGCTATTAAGGATAAGGATTCATTAAAGATATACTTGGTTTTTGCGAAATCAATATGCATCACGTCATGGCGGGTTACCAAGGCTTGCTGGTATGATGTCATGGCGGCATACAAACGTAGAAATGGAATTTCTCATACAGAAGTGCGATTTTGTTCAAAATTGAGTGGGAGAAGATTGACTTGAACAAGTTCAACTAAACCTGGGGCCTAATGTTGGGGATATAACTCTTAGGTATGACCCGCCCAGGAGGGGCCGGGTGTCGGTGTCAAAACCGGCGGATCTTGGGTAGGGGGTCCCAAACTGTGCATCTAGGATCGGTGGTAACAGGAGACAGGGGACACAATGTTTTACCCAGGTTCGGGCCCTCTCTATGGAGGTAATACCCTACGTCCTTCTTGATTGATATTGATGAATATGAGTATTACAAGAGTTGATCTACCACGATATCGTAATGGCTAAACCCTAGAGGCCTAGCTTGTATGGCTATGGTAATGAATCTCTCTTCTCCGGACTAAGTCATCCGGTTTATATAGACACCGGGAGGATCTAGGGTTACACAAGGTCAGTTACAGAGAAAGGAATCTACATGTCTGGTTGCCAAGCTTGCCCTCCACGCCAAGGAGAGTCCCATCTGGACACGGCGCAGTCTTCAGTCTTCATGTTCTTTACAGCCCATCAGTCCGGCCCATGGCTAACAGGCCAGACGCCCGAGGACCCCTTAGTTTAGGACTCCCTCAGTATCCCCTGAACCTAGCTTCAATGACAAGGTATCTGGCGCGTAGATCTGTCTTCAGCATTGCAAGGCGGGTTCCTCCTTCCGAACTCCAAGATTCGGGCGTATTGATCGTGTCTGGACCTGTAACACACACACACCACACACAACCACAGAGAGAATATAATAATCCACGAGTCCAATCTGCTGACAACTTTTTACAACATGACATCACATCTGCCCGGTCATAATTTCAAACCATTCTTCGTCCGCCACTCCATGTTTCGAGACGCGGTTGCCATTTGCACGTCTTGTCAAAGCAGAGATCGTGTCCCCTTATTGCGGGATTCTCATCAATACGGGCGTGGGTAACCCAACCGTGTCGTTTACACAGCCCTTGGGAGTATGCAAATTTTAAGGCAAGTGGGGAGGCATTCAATATTCACTGCCCTTATAAGGAGATAAGAATCCCCTTTCTTATCCCACGCCTTTTCTCATCCTCTGCCCTTCCACTCTTGAGCTCTAGCACCCAAGTTCTCATATTGTTCCCACTTTGAGCAAGCACTCAACCATGTACGGATCCGGAGGTCAAGGCAAGTGGATGGCCTCCTCCGTCAAGGAGAAGGACATTGCCGAGCTTCGGGCGGTCGGGTACCTTGCGAAGGAAATTGCCCACCGCCTTCCAGCCAAGGGACAAATCGTCCCCACATCAAAGCCCCGCGAGAGGGTAGTATTCATCCCCCATTTCCTCCGCGGGCTAGGGTTTCCACTCCACCCTTTTGTCTGCAGGTTGATGTTCTACTATAGTTTAGACTTCCATGACCTATCCCCGAACTCCTTCCTCGATATCTCGGCCTTCATTGTCGTGTGTGAGGCCTTCCTCCGCATCCAACCCCACTTCGGGTTGTGGCTCAAGGTCTTCAACGTGAAGCCGAAGGTGGTGGATGGCCATCACGCGGAGTGCGGAGGTGCCATGGTGAGCAAGCTGACTAATGTCTCCTGGCCGAAAGGCATTTTCGTGGAGACTGTCAAAGAATGGCAGAAACAATGGTTCTACATCACAGAACCCCGCGGTGCAAATTGGGCCGCAGCTGCCGAATTCAACCCCGACGCTCCAATACGGCTCACCTCCTGGGTTGAGAACAGCCCGAACTAGTGTTCACCAGATGAGCTGATAGCGCTAAAGACGCACGTTCAAAGTATGGTGGACAAAGATGTCAAACTTGTCGATGTAATCCAGGTGATGCTAGTTCACCGGATTCTCCCGTGCCAAAGCCGAAGCCGCCCTCTATGGGTGTACAATCCGAAGAAGCACCATACCGTGAAGAGGCTCTTCGAAACTAGTCACGAAGACGCCTGTAAGTTGCTCTTCAAGGGCAACGAGACACCGCCGGCCACAGATTCAGACCGCGGGCACGACATCAACCACTTCGCCAACGAGGTATGTTATTTTTAACGCATCCCCTACTTGCTTGTTTCAAGGATGATATCTAAGCTTATTATTATCATTGCTTCTTCAGGACTGAATGGAGAGGGCAAAGAAGATCCAATGTCTGGCTCAACTGCCAGAAGAACCAGTCATTCCGCGTTTAGCGAAGATGCTGGTGTCGGCGCCCTATACGACGCCGGCGAAGAAGGCCATGGGGAAGGCCAAGGGGGTCCGGAGTGGCCCCCGCCGCAAGGGTGCTTCGGACGTGACGTCCGAAGACAAGACCCGCTCCTCCATTGCCGAAGACGACGACGATGAGGAGGAGGAGGAGGAGAGCGATTCTCCCCCTGATGGGGGGACGAAGAAGAGGGCGGCCTCCACAACTCTGGAGGCGGAGGCGCCCAAGAAGGGGAAAGGCCCGCTCGCAGGCAGCTCCGCATGGGACGTCGACAGCAGTCCGGAGCGACTCCCCCGCACTAAGCCTCGGGCTGCATCGTAAGTGCTAAGACTCGTACATGCCCACAAATCCGACCTCTCCTCTTTGTCGTATTGACATGATTACTTATGCTATTGCAGTCCGACCCACGATAGCTCCCAGCGATCCTCATAAAGAGAGTTGTTGGACTCAAAGGAGATGGCCAGTGAGACACCGCCGGTCGCTTACTCTCCCGAGGCCAAGGGAGGCATCGAGGTGCTGTCCCGAAGGACTCTCCCAGGCCAGGGAGAGGTTTGGGAGGCCGTCAAGGCAGCGCCGGAGGGTGATATCTCGGCCGCCGGACACATGGGGGAACAAGCCCCCATGGAGACCGAAGATGGGGGTCGTACTCAATTCGGCCCCCCTCTAAGCACGGATCCGGAGACCCATACGACCCCGGAGTCCAACAAGCAGCCTCCTTAAAGAGAAGGGGGCATGCCCGTCCTGCCGGCGACCTCTGTCCAACCAGAGGCACCGGACAATCTATTGGAAGCGCTACAAGGCGCTTCCATTATGGAAGAACACTGTATCCTTATGGGTATGGTGATTGAAAAGGTTCAGTCCGCTAAAAGCAGACTGACCAAAGCATGCAGCAGCCCTGCTGACGGGTTTTGAGGCAAGCGGCACTTAACCGAGAAAATTCCAACATAGAAAGTAGCCCCTGAGACACTGTCTGGTGTTCGAAAAGAAAAAACGCACAAAGGATCAAATAAATTTTGCAGGAAACTAACCAAGCTGTGTCTGATGTGAATAAGCAGGCGTCGCTGCTGGCCGCGACTTCTCATACTGCCAAAGTCTCTGGACTAAAGCAGAAACTGGAGCGGGCCGAAGAAGAGCTCGGCCAGGCGAGGAAGCAGCTGGAAGACCAGGAAGGTATGCAATGGCTCGCTATATATTCGGAAAGAGTAAGCGATGTATACTAACCATAGTGTCATTATATATGTAGGGCGACGACCGAGGTCGAGGCCCTGACAAAGGCCCTGGCTGAAGCCGAGGGGAAAACTGTCATGAAGCAAGCTACTCGCAAGAAGCTGAAGGCCCGGCTGAACAAGGTCGAGCAAGAGCTCCAGGAGGCGGTGAAGAAGTACGAGACCCTGGAGGGAGAAGTTTTGGCTCGACAGACCGAACTCTCCAAGGCTCGTCAAAGCACGGAAGTGGTCCGGGTTGAAGCCCAAGGTTCCCTCCCGGAGATCTAGGAGGCCAGGAAGATAGCGACGAGTATGGCATTTAGTATGCAAAGCAAATATATGAAGAAGAAGTATTTCTTACTAACCTGGATACGGAGTTCTGCAGGAGCCTTCGCAGATCTACCGCGCAGTGTGTCCGACACCATGGAGTTCTTCCGAGCCGAAGAAGGGAGCTCGACGGCAATTGTTTTGGTCGCAGTATCTTGTACCAGAGCATCCTGTGCCCTTCACCGATCAGCTGAAACAGCTGGTGGAGCTACATAGGGTGGCCGAACTAGCCATGAAGGATTTGATAATCCGGCTGTGGCCAGCCGAAGCTATGCCCAGCAGCTACTTCGGACTCGTGAAGCGGCTGGTAAACGCATGTGTTCGGCTGGACGTCGTCAAGCGATCAGCTTGTATTGAAGGTGCGCGCATGGCCTTCGCCCGCTGCAAGACGTGGTGGGCGAAGATGGATGCCGTCGAGCTGACCAAGGGGCCGCCGGAGGGAAAGGAGCACCGCACACCCGAGCGCTATTTTGCAGATGTCCTAGAGGGGTCTCGCATTGTAGCAACGCAGGGTTCGCGGGATATTATCTTTGAATGAATGTATTCAAGTTCCTTCTACTTTGTATGATAGAACAAAGTGGGTTTGTAATATAATGCTTGTTATGTTTTTGAACTTTACCTCCTGTGCGGCCGTGTTGTATGAAATCTGAGGGTTAACCAGTCATTGGCTTCTGCCCCCATGTAGGTAGTACGAGGGTGTTCGTGATGGAATCTAAACAATCTTGATCCAATTATATGGTCCTTGAAGGAGTTTTTTGGCGCAACGAACCAGGCAACCAGACTATGCGGCTTTAACACCCTCACTTATCCATAGGAGTTCGACAATAAAAACATGGGTGCAGCCCCTAGTATCTGAACTAGAGTGCTATAAGCGTCTGATCTGGAAGTACCGATCCTTCGCATAATGCGGAAGAAATCTCCAACGATTTGCAACCTCCGAACAGCTGACCGGCTGTCGCCGCATGATGACAGTCAGTTTTTGGCTTTCTCTACTGAGGTGCTCCTTTGGATAAACCAAGGCACAATCGCAGTAGTTCTCCCTTTACTAACTTAGCCGATATAGCAGAACGTAAGGTAGCAAGCACAGGAGTCGGGCAACCCAACTATTGACCAAAGACATGATTCGGAGCCAACGCATATAATGCTAAATTCGGGGTGCCAAACTATACTTACAAAAAGTGTTCGGACTTTCGTTGCCGTAATGTGGGGTGCTATGAAGCCCCTGGCAAACGCCAAACGTACCACAGCACACGGGTGCTACCTGATAGGTCTACCAGAAAAGAAAAGACAACACAGGAAAAAAAGAAGAACAAGTGATAAGCTAGGGCCGTAAAATTTGAGCCGCAAACTGTTCTTATGATAATTTCATTGGTGCGTTAAAACGTGTTTATACAAGTAATGCAATAAGCAAGAGGCTAGTTACTATGCCTTAACCAAGGGAGAGCTGCACGTGGGTCCTAAAAACAGGTAGAGTGATCGTTAACGAAACCACCTAGAGAAGTCCCGCATATGCCTGTTGATACGTCCATTTTGCATCATCCTTTTATATTGATATTTATTGCATTATGGGCTGTTATTACACATTATGTCACAATACTTATGCCTATTCTCTCTTATTTTACAAGGTTTACATAAAGAGGGAGAATGCCGGCAGCTGGGATTCTGGGCTGGAAAAGGAGTGAATATTAGAGACCTATTCTACACAGCTCCAAAAGTACTGAAACTTCACCGAAGACGTTTTCAGAATATATAAAAAATACTCAGAGGAAGAAGTTCACCGGGGGGCCACATCCTGCCCACAAGGGTGGGGCGAGCCCTACCCCCTGGGCGCGCCCCCCTACCTCGTGGGTCCCCTGGTGGCCCTCCGATGTCCATCTTCTGTTATATGAAGTCTTTCGATGAGAAAAAAATCATAAGCCATCTTCTCACACGAAACTCCGCCGCCACGAGGTGGAACCAATCTAGGGCTCTGGCGGAGCTGTTTTGCCGGGGAAACTTCCCTCCGGGAGGGGGAAATCATCGCCATCATCATCACCAACACTCCTCTCATCGGGAGAGGGAAATCTCCATCAACATCTTCATCAGCACCATCTCCTCTCAAAACCCTAGTTCATCTCTTGTATCCAATTCTTGTCTCCAAGTCCGGGATTGGTGCTAGTTGGTTGCTAGTAGTGTTAATTACTCCTTGTAGTTGATGCTAGTTGGTTTAGTTGGTGGAAGATCATATGTTCAGATCCTATATGCATATTAATACCCCTATGATTATGAACATGAATATGCTTTGTGAGTAGTTACGTTTGTGCCTGAGGACATGGGAGAAGTCTTGCTATTAGTAGTCATGTGAATTTGGTATTCGTTCGATATTTTGATGAGAAGTATGTTGTCTCTCCTCTAGTGGTGTTATGTGAACGTTGACTACATGACACTTCACCATTATTTGGGCCTAGAGGAAGGCATTGGGAAGTAATAAGTAGATGATGGGTTGCTAGAGTGACAGAAGCTTAAACCCTAGTTTATGTGTTGCTTCGTAAGGGGCTGATTGGATCCATATGTTTCATGCTATGGTTAGGTTTACCTTAATACTTTTGTTGTAGTTGCGGATGCTTGCAATAGAGGTTAATCATAAGTGGGATTCTTGTCCAAGTAAGGACAGTACCCAAGCACCGGTCCACCCACATACCAAATTATCAAAGTATCAAACGCGAATCATTTGATCGTGATGAAAACTAGCTTGACGATATTCCCATGTGCCCTTGGGAGCACTTTTCTCTATATAAGAGTTTGTCCAGGCTTGTCCTTTGCTACAAAAAGGATTGGGCCACCTTGCTGCACTTAATTTACTTTTGTTACTTGTTACTTGTTACAAATTATCCTATCACAAAACTATCGGTTACCACTTATTTCTGTACTTGCAGAGAATACCTTGCTGGAAACCGCTTATCATTTCCTTCTGCTCCTAGTTGGGTTCGACACTCTTACTTATCGAAAGGACTACGATAGATCCCCTATACTTGTGGGTCATCACCTGTGCTTCTTGCCGCCTTGGTGTGTTTGTCCTTCAAGAGTACCGATGATTAGGCCATTAGATGGGGCCTGCGGATTGAAACCTGAAAATGAAACGAATAAAAGTGAAAGTATGTGTGTATCCGGTGTCAGTTGAGCCGTACTATGGATCACAAGCTAGCTATGCCTCCATCGATGCCCATATAATTTTGAGTGCGTAGTTATGTACGCGTGGTATGAATGCCACCACTTGATCGGGACTGAGACGGAGGCCGGATTGCTAGTCGAGCTCCTGACGAGCCGAGCTGTCCTACTGCAGGGTAGTTCGGACCCTCTTGACGGTGTCTGTCGTGGAATTGTCATGGCAGATGTCCTAGTGTAAGGACTTAGTCGCGAGGCCAACGCATCTATGTGGTAGCTTGAGAGGGGTTGAGCGGGACGAGAGACGCGATGTTTTACCCAGGTTCGGCCCCTCACGGTGGAGGTAAAAGCCTACATCCTGCTTCATTGATATTGATGATGATGATCACGGTAACAAGAGTGCTCTATCTCGAGAGCTATTGTCTAAACCTAACTTGTCCAACTTGTGGAACTTGTCAATCTTGTCAATCTTGTCTCTTTTTGGGAGCCCTGCCCCTCCTTCTATATGTTGGAGGGGCGGGTTACATGTAGAGTCCTATTAGGATTAGGACTAGTCTATCTCTAATACAAACCGGATACAAGTCCAGGTCTTAACTCCTTGTAAGATAAATGTTCCTCATGCCTTTCCTCTTAAACCGGCCCACCATTGACATAAACCGGCCTTCTGGGCCTTGGGCCTTGTCATTCATCTGACCCGTCCGCCGGGTCACAAGTGTGTCATAATGTTCCGGCGGGTTGCTTGTAAACCGCCAGGTCAGGGCAGGTCGCCAGTGAATCGCCAAGTGTAAACCGGGTCTCAAGTAAACCGCCAAGTCCAGCCGGGTCACCAATGAGTCTTCAGGCTCGTGAATCGTCATACCAGTGAACCGCCAGACACGTAAATCGCCAATCCTCTGGCGGTTTACCAATGAAACGCCTAGTCCGGCCGAGTTATACTTCCGAGCGGTTTACGCCACGGGGTATATCCCCGACATTAGCCCCCAAGTTTAGCTTGGATTTATCCATGGTAAACTTATGCTGCAAAATAAACACAAGAACAAATTTGACAGGTTATGCTCCGGGTTAAGAATTCTTGTAAACCGGTACCTGATGATCCTTAAGTCCTTGTCATTTCCTCCTTCTAGAAAATCCGGGATAACAGGCCAGCTTCATACTCAATTTGCTGACATTGGTTTGTCATAGATAAATATTGTGAAGAATAACTCCTGTGACTTCAGCTCCCAATGTTTTAACAAAAATATTGGCCTTTGAAATACTCATTTGATCTTCAGCCAGTTTAAGAATGTAGAACTTGCCGGTTTGAGAATGTAGAACTGTGCCGGTTTAAGACTTAAACTCACCGGTTTATCATTGCCGTTTACAAATATTGATGGCACCAGGTCATAATTGTAGTTAACATGAAGCTTGAAAATATACCTCTTATATGCCTATCACTTGTAGCCCCCAAGTCTTAAGAAGGTAGCATAGCAACAGCTTAAGACTTGCTTCAATATGAATATCACAATCTTGAAGAAATCCAGGTTGTTCATCAATCACCAGTCAGAATTGAGTATTCTACATATGTAGCCCCCAAGTGCTGGGTTGTCATGCTTGCAGCAACCTGGGACTTGAAATTGCCTTATTCTCATAAAAACTTCAACCAGTGTAGCCCCCAAGGGCCGGGTCATTATGCAATAATGAGCAGGGACTTTGTAAATATAATCTTGTAAACTTTGATCATCAATGTGTAGCCCCCAATGGCCGGCTCAGTAAGATAATATTGAGCTGGGACTTTGATATATTCTTCAATGAAAATAACATCATATGATGTAACCCCCATCATGGGGCTTGAATTCACGTCCACAAGGTTAAGAGCCTTGTGCTTTACCAACTGAGCAGTGGACCCTTCAATGTAATGGATAAAAAGGCTTTGTACCTTAAATTGTTGACAGAGGCAATTGGTAGCCCCCAAGGGCCGGCTCATTACAATGTGATGAGTCGGGTCTTCAATAAGGTGAGCAAAAAATGACTTTGCATTAGCCCCCAAGTGTCATGGTGCATGCTTGCAGCGACATGAGACTTGTGTATTTGATGTAATTTCTACTGAAATAATGTAGCCCCCAAGTGCCAGGTCGTAAGCCTGCAGCAACTCGGGACTATTCCTTCAATTGTAGAATAAATCATATCTATTGATAATATGATATCCATTGCGCTAAAGCGATTTTGAAAACCTTAATCATAATACTGGTTATTGATAACCATAATAAAAATCCAGCCATGTTGGCTATTTGAATAATATACCCAATGATTTATAAGCACATAATTCCAATGGCACAATCCAAATATATACTGGCGACTTATAGTCCAAAGCCAGGCCAGTTTACCGCCGGACGGGTCATAATGCCCAACATATAACCCGGGTTTATAACCAAGGCTGCACTTAAGAATAATCAAATATGAAATAGACCATACCTGTGACATTGAATCACATCGTTGGTTTACCAACTTTTTTTAGTAAGGGTGATAACCCAAATCTTGAGTATGATAACTCCCTTCATATTGTGCCGGTTTATGATAAAACTGTACTGGGTTGTGATAAACACCGGTTTAACCATATATAATACTGGCGACTCGTAGTCAAACCAGACCGGGCTGATAGTCTCCGGATTATAATTTGATCGTGTACTGATAACTTGTAGTTGAAAGCCGAGCCGGGTTGATAAACACCGGTTTACTCCATAATAGGATGGTAACAGAAAATCAAACCGGGCAGATAGTCTCCGGATTTTGACCGTGTTCCGTCAATTTGTAATTGACAGTCGAAACGGATTAAGATTTTGTCGGTTTTCAAAACGCAACAAAAGAAATATATGTCTAAAGGAAACAAAATTTCAAAGGCAATGATAAAACAATTGGCAAAAAAGAAGCAATTGAGGTCATCAAATGGCATTATCATGGTCGGACACGACCAAGCCCCCAATAGGCGTAGCTATGGTTCAAGTCAGCCAGGTCCCCAAATGATGTAGTGGCATTATGCCGATCAAGAGGCGTAGCGATGGTTCGGGTTCGACCAAAGCCCCCAAGTGATTCTGTGGCCTTAGGCCGATCAAGAGGCGTGACTGGTTCAGACGTGACCAAGTCCCCAAGTGATCTGGCGGCTTTCGCCTATCAAAAGGTGTTGCATTGGTTCAGACATGACCAAGACCCCAAGTGATGTTGTGGCACTAGGCCGATCAAGAGGCGTGACTATGGTTCAGACATGACCACAAGTCCCCAAGTGATCAATAACATGATAAGCCAATAAGGCATGATACCCATGTTTGAACCGCGCATCATGGCAGCAGGTCCTCTTTGGCACCTTTTAACTTTTTGCAAGAGATAAATCCTTCTTGAACCGGATGTTAAACCGGATATTGAGAGCTTCAAAGCTTTGTGGGAGACATCTTTCCCTTGAACCGGATTTTAAACCGGAATCTTCATTTTCAGCCGGAAATTTTCTGACGGCCTTTAAAATTTGCACCAATATGACGGTTTAGGGTCCTGCATTTAGATAACTTTGCAAGCCGGAGTAATTGCTCTTTCAAAGAAAGCAATATATAATATAAAAATATATTGGATGGATTTCACCTGATATGTCAGTCCAGTTGATATCCATCACGGGGTTATACGCCAGTACGGACAAAAGAGTCGGCTGCGGCATTGCTGATGTAGTCCGGGCTGCGGGGGCGGCGGTCTGTGTTCCGGTTCACCAGTGTGATATGCACAAATGCCGGCGCAGAACAGCTATCGCGGGTCGTCCGTAGTAGGGCATCACTTTTATAGTGAGGACTTGCCCGACTGCTCCACAGTAAACCGGCCAGAATACATGCCATGGCCTAGTGGCTGTTAGCACCAGGATTTGACCCTCAAGTCGCCGGTTCAACTCTCACGGCCTGCTCCTTTACCTTCAGGTACTACTTGCTGGATTGATGCTATGTGCTTTCCTGCTTAGGCTTCAGAGAGCGCGGTGAACTAGAAGCCAAACCGGCAGGAGTAGCGCGGGCGCGACACCATCGACCGGCACGGGCCCAGAGCGGGGCGGCTCGTAGTGGGACACAACCGGAGGCAACCCGGTGGGGTCTTGCAGGGGCGGCCGAGGCGTTAAGCTGGCAAGGCGGTTTAGGAAATTTGTAAGTGAATCGGAGCTGGCAGCGACGGAGTCCGGCGGTTCAACGCTCGGCAGGTCGCACAAGCATTGACAGTGGCCATGGAGAAGTTGTGCAGGGAAAACTGATGGTTTCTTGGATTTAATCCTGACACGGCTGCAGCGAGGTTCGCCTCTGATCCGGAAACAAGATGTCTTCAGTAGATTTTTGCAGTTTTGCAAAGGGAAAACTTGACGGATTAACGCTGCCGCACGCGCAACCCTAAATCACTTATTTGTGTTCCCGTACTGCGCATTGATTCGATGACTTGACGGATTAGCGCTGCCGCGAATATTGATTCTCTTTTGGTCTCGGTGTACTGCAACTCGTGGCAGTGATGCACGTACGGCCACACAGATTTGACCTTGCTTTTGGAACTTGTCCTCAGATGTGACCGGATTAATACTACTAGTAAGAGAAATCTTCCCAGCTGTCTCTGGCATCACGTGCATAAGGTTTTGGCTTCAGTTCTCTTGTGAACAATACTACCCACTATGATACAGCAGCAGGCGACATGGTCTCCTCCAAATCGCTCCCTTTTTGGTAGTAGAAGTAGTGGATTGTAGCGTTGATGTCCGGCGAGGGCGGGTCAAAGCAGAGAGGCGGCTCATCGGCAGGATGTCAGTAACCCGGAGCGAACAGCAGGCGATCACTCGGATTGGCGTCAGGTTGCCGTTGTCCATGAAGCGTAGAGGCCGTGGTGATCCGAGGCGCGGCGGGTCAAGGTGCAGCCGCAGCTGCCGTAGTGGCAGAGACCATGGAGGTTTCAGACTGGAGTCCTTCTCCGTTTTGTAGTTACTTTGACCAAAGTCAATTGGATTGGATGGTTAGCAATTGTTGCACTAAGACCGTGCGGCGCTGGATCGAATCTTTCTCCTTTTTCTTGTCTTTTTCCTTTCCTATCAACGGTTGAACGGCGACTCCAAACATACCAGCTTTGGCGAGCTATCGATTCGGACTTGCCACGCCAGCGAAAATAAGAACTTCTTGATCCCTGAAAGAAATCCCTTCAAGAACTCAACAGCATCGTGCGCGAGCCCCACGGTGGGCGCCAACTGTCGTGGAATTGTCACGGCAGATGTCCTTAGTGTCAGGACTTAGCCGCGAGGCCAACGCATCTATGTGGTAGCTTGAGAGGGGTTGAGCGGGACGAGAGACGCGATGTTTTACCCAGGTTCGGCCCCTCACGGTGGAGGTAAAAGCCTACATCCCTCTTCATTGATATTGATGATGATGACCACGGTTACAAGAGTGCTCTATCTCGAGAGCTATTGTCTAAACCTAACTTGTCCAACTTGTGGAACTTGTCAATCTTGTCAATCTTGTCAATCTTGTCAATCTTGTCAATCTTGTCTCTTTTGGGGAGCCCTGCCCCTCCTTATATATGTTGGAGGGGCGGGTTACATGTAGAGTCCTATTAGGATTAGGACTAGTCTATCTCTAATACAAACCGGATACAAGTCCAGGTCTTAACTCCTTGTAAGATAAATGTTCCTCATGCCTTTCCTCTTAAACCGGCCCACCATTGACATAAACCGGCCTTCTGGGCCTTGGGCCTTGTCATTCATCTGACCCGTCCGCCGGGTCACAAGTGTGTCATAATGTTCCGGCGGGTTGCTTGTAAACCGCCAGGTCAGGGCAGGTCGCCAGTGAATCGCCAAGTGTAAACCGGGTCTCAAGTAAACCGCCAAGTCCAGCCGGGCCACCAATGAGTCTTCAGGCTCGTGAATCATCATACCAGTGAACCGCTAGACACGTAAATCGCCAATCCTCGGGCGGTTTACCAATGAAACGCCTAGTCCGGCCGGGTTATACTTCCGGCCGGTTTACGCCGCGGGGTATATCCCCGACAGTGTCTGTGGGCTCGGCAGCCGAATAAAGGTTCTGCTTGAGAAGGCCGCTCTATACTTCTGCTACTAAGGCAGCTGTGTGCTCTTCTATATGGAGGGAGCATTCCGTATTTCCATTGACTGTTATGACGCCACGTGGACCGGGCATCTAGAGCTTGAGATAAGCATAGTGTGGCACTGCGTTAAACCGGGCGAATGCGGTTCGTCCGAGCAGTGCGTGATAGCCGCTGCAAAATGGGACTATGTCAAAGATTAACTCCTCGCTTCGGAAGTTGTCTGGAGATCCGAAGACAACCTCTAGTGTGATTGAGCCCATACAGCGGGCCTCTACGCCCGATATGACTCCTTTAAAGGTAGTCTTTGTGGGCTTGATCCGTGATGGGTTAATGCCCATTTTGTGCATTGTATCCTAACAGAGCAAATTGAGGCTGCTGCCACCGTCCATCAGGAGTCGCGTCAGGTGGAACCCATCAATTATTGGGTCGAGGACCAGTGTGGCTGAACCGCCGCGACGGATACTGGTCGGATGATCCCGGTGATCAAAAGTGATCGGACATGACGACCATGGATTAAATTTTGGGGCGACTGGCTCTATCGCGTAGACGTCCCTGAGCGTGCGCTTGCGCTCCCTCTTGGGGATGTGGGTAGCATATAATTTAATGCTATTATATATTCATGGGCATTATATATTCTCTTTTGGATGTTTAATGAGCTTATTTATACACTTTTGTATTATTTTTGGGACTAACCTATTAACCGGAGGCCCATCCCAAATTGCTGTTTTTTTTCCTATTTTAGTGTTTCGCAGAAAAAGAATATCAAACGGAGTCCAAAGGGAATGAAACCTTCAGGAGCGTGATTTTTGGAACAAACGTGATATAGAGGACTAGGAGTGGACGTCAAGAAACAATCAAGGAGGCCACGAGGTAGGGGCGCGCCTACGCCCCTGGGCGTGCCCTCCACCCTCGTGGGCCCCTCGTTGCTCCCCCGACCTACTTCTTCGTCCTATATATTTTCATATACCCCGCAAACATCGAGGAACCCCACGAAAACCTAATTCCACCACCGCAACCTTTTGTACCCAATAGATCCCATCTTGGGGCCTTTTTCGGAGCTCCGCCGGAGGGGGCATTGATCACGGAGGGCCTCTACATCAACTCCATGGCCCCTCCGATGATGTGTGAGTAGTTTACCTCAGACCTTCGGGTCCATAGTTATTAGCTAGATGGCTTCTTCTCTCTCTTTGGATCTCAATACAAAGTTCTCCTCAATTCTCTTGGAGATCTATTCGATGTAACTCTTTTTGCAGTGTGTTTGTCGAGATCCGATGAATTGTGGGTTTATGATCAAGACTATCTATGAACAATATTTGAATCTTCTCTGGATTCTTTTATGTATGGTTGGTTATCTTTGCAAGCCTCTTCAAATTCTCAGTTTGGTTTGGCCTACTAGATTGATCTTTCTTGCCATGGGAGAAGTGCTTAGCTTTGGGTTCAATCTTGCGGTGCTCGATCCCAGTGACAGAAAGGGAAACGACACGTATTGTATTGTTGCCATCAAGGATAAAAAGATTGGGTTTACATCATATTGCATGAGTTTATCCCTCTACATCATGTCATCTTGCTTAAGGCGTTACTCTGTTCTTATGGACTTAATACTCTAGATGCATGCTGGATAGCGGTCGATATGTGGAGTAATAGTAGTAGATGCAGGCAGGAGTCGGTCTACTTGTCACGGACGTGATGCCTATATACATGATCATACCTATATATTCTCATAATATTCGCTTTTCTATCAATTGCTCGACAGTAATTTGTTCACCCTCCGTAATACTTATGCTATCTTGAGAGAAGCCACTAGTGAAACCTATGGCCCCTGGGTCTATTCTCCATCATATAAGTTTGCAATCTATTTTATTTTGCAATCTTTACTTTCAATCTACTACCTCTGTCCCAAAATATAAGAACGTTTTTGACACTAGTGTAGTGTTAAAAATGTTCTTATATTTTGGGACGGAGGGAGTATATCATAAAAATTCCAAAAATATTTATCTTATTATTATTATCTCTATCAGATCTCACTCTTGCAAGTGGCCATGAAGGGATTGACAACCCCTTTATCACGTTGGTTGCGAGGTTCTTATTTGTTTGTGTAGGTACGATGTGACTTGCGTGTGGTCTCCTACTGGATTGATACCTTGGTTCTCAAAAACTGAGGGAAATACTTACGCTGCTTTGCTGCATCACCCTTTCCTCTTCAAGGCAAAACCAACGCAGTGCTCAAAAGGTAGCAAGAAGGATTTCTGGCGCCGTTGTCGAGGAGATCTATGCCAAGTCGAGACATAGCAAGTACCCATCACAACTCTTACCCTTCGCATTACATTATTTTCCATTTGTCTCTCGTTTTACTCTCCCCCACTTCACCCTTGCCATTTTATCTGCCCTCTTTTCCTTTCGCCCTCTCTTTTCAGTTCGCTTCTTTTTCGCGTGTCTCTTATTGCTTGTTGCCCTTATGGCTTTACCAAAAGGTGTTGATCCTCACCTTAGAAGGTTGGAAGAAATTGAAAACAATGTTAGAAGTTTTATGTCCTTGCAGTTTGAGCATAATAATTTCTTTAGAAATGAGCTTAAAGAACAAAAAGGTTTTATCAGTTTCATGAATAAAGAGCTCGATGATATGTCTAAGGAATTTTATGGTTTGAGATCTCAGTTTGCTCATCTTGAAAAATTAATTGCCCAAATTTCTGATAAGCAGGCCACTTTAGTTAATAAGATGGCCGCTAAACCAGAAGAGTTAGACAATAAAGATGAAGACCTAAAAGTGATTGATGTGTCCCCTATTAAATCCTTGTTTTGCAATATGAATCTTGATAATGATGGGACTGGAGATGAGTCAACTTTAGTTAGAAGGCGTCCCAAAAATTCTGAGTTTTTAGATCTTGATGCAAAAATTGGTAAAAGTGGATTGAAGAGGTTAAAACTTTAAATAGCAAGGAACACACTATCTTGGATTTCAAGGAATTTAATTATGATAATTGCTCTTTGATATATTGTATTTCCTTGTTGCAATCCGTGCTAAATTCTCCTCATGCTTATAGTCAAAATACAGCTTTTACTAAACATATCGTTGATGCTTTAATGCAATCTTATGAAGAAAAGCTTGAATTGGAAGCTTCTATCCCTAGAAAACTTTATGATGAGTGGTAACCTACAATTAAAATAAAAATTAAAGATCATTAATGCTATGCTTTGTGTGATTTGGGTGCTAGTGTTTCCATGATCCCAAAAACTTTGTGTGATTTGCTAGGTTTTCGTGAATTTGATGATTGTTATTTAAACTTGCACCTTGAGGATTCCACTATTAAGAAACCTATGGGAAAGATTAATGATGTTATTATTGTTGCAAATAGGAATTATGTGCCCATAGATTTCATTGTTCTTGATATAGATTGCAATCCTTCATGTCCTATTATTCTTGGTAGACCTTTCCTTAGAACGATTGGTGCAATTATTGATATGAAGGAAGGGAATATTAGATTCCAATTTCCGTTAAGGAAAGGTATGGAACACTTCCCTAGAAAGAAAATTAAATTACCATATGAATCAATTATAAGAGCCACTCATGGATTGCCTACCAAAGATGGCAATACCTAGATCTATGTTCGCTTTTATGCCTAGCTAACGATAGCGCTTGTTGGGAGGCAACCCAATTTTATTTTTATTCCTTGCTTTTTGTTCATGTTAGTAATAAATAATTTATCCAGACTCTGTTTTGTTTGTGTTATTTGTGTTTAATTAGTCTTTGTGCCAAGTAGAACCGTTGGGAAGACTTGGGGGGAGTCTTTTTCATCTTGCTGTAAAAAACAGAAACTTTAGCGCTCACGAGAATTGCTACCATTGTTTATTGGAGAGTGATATTTAGTTAATTCTTTTTGCATATGATTATTATATAAATTCCACACGTCCAGAAATTTATTTTAGAATTTTTGGGGTTCAGAAGTTTGCGTTAGTTACAGATTACTACAGACTGTTCTGTTTTTGACAGATTCTGTTTTTCGTGTGTTGTTTGCTTATTTTGATGAGTCTATGGCTAGTAATGGAGTTTATAAACCATAGAAAAGTTGGAATACAGTAGGTTTAACACCAATATAAATAAAGAATGAGTTCATTACAATACCTTGAAGTGGTGTTTTGTTTTCTTCCGCTAACGGAGCTCACGAGATTTTCTTGTTAAGTTTTGTGTTGTGAAGTTTTCAAGTTTTGGGTAAAGATTTGATGGATTATGGAACAAGGAGTGGCAAGATCCTAAGCTTGGGGATTCCCAGGGCACAAGGGCACCAAAAAGCCTAAGCTTGGGGATGCCCCGGAAGGCATCCCCTCTTTTGTCTTCGTTCATCGGTAACTTTACTTGAAGCTATATTTTTATTCGCCACATGATATGTGTTTTGCTTGGAGCGTCTTGTATGATTTAAGTCTTCGCTTTTTATTTTACCACAATCATCCTTGCTGTACACACCTTTTGGGAGAGACACACATGAATTGGAATTTATTATAATACTCTATGTGCTTCACTTAAATCTTTTGAGCTATATAGTTTTTGCTCTAGTGCTTCACTTATATCTTTTAGAGCACGGCGGTGGTTCTATTTTATAGAAATTATTGATCTCTCATGCTTCACTTATATTATTTTGAGAGTCCTTTAGAACAGTGTGGTAATTTGCTTTTAGGAATAATAAAAACTTTCATATAAGTGCATTGAATACTATGAGAAGTTTGATACTTGATAATTGTTTTGAGATATGGAGATGGTGATATTAGAGTCATGCTAGTTGAGTAGTTGTGAATTTGAGAAATACTTGCGTTGAAGTTTGTGATTCCCATAGCATCCACGTATGGTGAACCGTTATGTGATGAAGTCGGAGCATGATTTATTTATTGATTGCCTTCCTTATGAGTGGCGGTCGGGAACGAGCGATGGTCATTTCCTACCAATCTATCCCCCTAGGAGCATGCACATAGTACTTTGTTTCGGTAACTAATAGATTTATGCAATAAGTATGTGAGTTCTTTATGACTAATGTTGAGTCCATGGATTATACGCACCCTCACCCTTCCACATTTGCTAGCCTCTCTATTATCGCGCACTTTTCGCCGGTATCATAAACCCACCATATACATTCCTCAAAACAGCCACCATACCTACCTATTATGGCATTTCCATAGCCATTCCGAAATATAGTGCCATGCAACTTTCCACCGTTCCGTTTGTTATGACACGCTTCATCATTGTCATATTGCCATGCATGATCATGTAGTTGACATCGTATTTGTGGCAAATCCACCTTTCATAATTTTTTCATACATGTCACTCTTGATTCATTGCATATCCCGGTACACCGCCGGAGGCATTCACATAGAGTCATATTTTGTTCTAAGTATTGAGTTGTAATTCTTGAGTTCTAAGTAAAAAACAAGTGTGATGATCATCATTATTAGGGCATTGTCCCAGTGAGGAAAGGATGATGGAGACTATGATTCCCCCACAAGTCAGGATGAGACTCCGGACGAAAAATAAATAAAAAGAGAAAAGAGGCCAAAAAAGGAAAGAAGGCCCAAATAAAAAATAATGAGAGAAGAAGAGTGAAGAGACAATGTTATTATCCTTTTTCCACACTTGTGCTTGAAAGTAGCACCATGATCTTCATGATAGAGAGTCTCCTATGTTGTCACTTTCATAAACTAGTGGGAATTTTACATTATAGAACTTGGCTTGTATATTCCCATGATGGGCTTCCTCAAATTGCCCTAGGTCTTCGTGAGCAAGCAAGTTGGATGCACACCCACTTAGTTTCTTTTGTTGAGCTTTCATACACTTGTAGCTCTAGTGCATCCGTTGCATGGCAATCCCTACCTACTCACATTGATATCTATTGATGGGCATCTCGATAGCCCGTTGATACGCCTAGTTGATGTGAGACTATCTTCTCATTTTTGTCTTCTCCACAACCACCATTCTATTCCACCTATAGTGCTATGTCCATGGCTCATGCTCATGTATTGCGTGAAAGTTGAAAAGGTTTGAGGACATCAAAAGTATGAAACAATTGATTGGCTTGTCATCGGGGTTGTGCATGATTTAATATTTTGTGTGATGAAATAGAGCACAGCCAGACTATATGATTTTGTAGGGATAACTTTCTTTGGCCATGTTATTTTGATATGACATGATTGCTTAGTTAGTATGCTTGAAGTATTATTATTTTTATGTCAATATTAAACTTTTATATTGAATCTTTCGGATCTGAACATTCATGCCACAATAAATAAAAAATTACATTGAGAAATATGTTAGGAAGCATTCCACATAAAAAATTCTGTTTTTATCATTTACCTACTCGAGGACGAGCACGAATTAAGCTTGGGGATGATTGATACGTCTCCAATGTATCTATAATTTTTTATTGTTCCATGCTATTATATATTCTATTTTGGATGTTTAATGGGCTTATTTATACACTTTTATATTATTTTTGGGACTAACCTATTAACCGGAGGCCCAGCCCAAATTGCTGTATTTTTGCCTATTTTAGTGTTTCGCAGAAAAAGAATATCAAACGGAGTCCAAAAGGAATGAAACCTTCAGGAGAGTGATTTTTGGAACAAACGTGATCCAGAGGACTTGGAGTGGACGTCAAGAAACAATCGAGGAGGCCACGAGGCAGGGGGCGCGCCTACCCCCCTGGGCGCGCCCTCCACCCTCATGGGCCCCTCGTTACTCCACTGACCTACTTCTTCCTCCTATATATATTCATATACCCCGCAAACATCGAGGAGCACCACAAAAACCTAATTCCACCGCCGCGACCTTCTGTACCCAAGAGATCCCATCTTGGGGCCTTTTCCGGAGCTTCGCCGGAGGGGGCATTGATCATGGAGGGCCTCTACATCAACTCCATGGCCCCTCCAATGATGTGTGAGTAGTTTACCTCAGACCTTCGAGTCCATAGTTATTAGCTAGATGGCTTCTTCTCTCTCTTTGTATCTCAATACAAAGTTCTCCTCGATTCTCTTGGAGATCTATTCGATGTAACTCTTTTTGTGGTGTGTTTGTTGAGATCCGATTAATTGTGGGTTTACGATCAAGACTATCTATGAACAATATTTGAATCTTCTCTGAATTATTTTATGTATGATTGGTTATCTTTGCAAGTCTCTTCGAATTATCAGTTTGGTTTGGCCTACTAGATTGATCTTTCTTGCAATGGGAGAAGTGCTTAGCTTTGGGTTCAATCTTGCGGTGCTCGATCCCAGTGACAGAAAGGCAAATGACACGTATTGTATTGTTGCCATCAAGGATAAGAAGATGGGGTTTATATCATATTGTATAAGTTTATCCCTCTACATCATGTCATCTTGCTTAAGGCGTTACTCTATTCTTATGAACTTAATACTCTAGATGCTTGTTGGATAGCGGTCAATGTGTGGAGTAATAGTTGTAGATGCAGGCAGGAGTCGGTCTACTTGTCACGGACGTGATGCCTATATACATGATCATACCTAGATATTCTCATAATTATTCGCTTTTCTATCAATTGCTCGACAGTAATTTGTTCACCCACTATAATACTTATGCTATCTTGAGAGAAGCCACTAGTGAAACCTATGGCCCCCGGGTCTATTCTCCATCATATAAATTTCCAATCTATTTTATTTTGCAATCTTTACTTTCAATCTATATCATAAAAATACCAAAAATATTTATCTTATTATTATTATCTCTATCAGATCTCACTCTTGCAAGTGGTCGTGAAGGGATTGACAACCCCTTTATCGTGTTGGTTGCGAGGTTCTTATTTGTTTGTGTAGGTACGAGGTGACTCGCGCGTGGTCTCCTACTGGATTGATACCTTGGTTCTCAAAAACTGAGGGAAATACTTATGCTGCTTTGTTGTATCACCCTTTCCTCTTCAAGGGAAAACCAACGCAGTGCTCAAGAGGTAGCAGTGCGGTATGAATGCCACCACTTGATCGGGACTGAGACGGAGGTCGGATTGCTAGTCGAGCTCCTGACGAGCCGAGTTGTCCTGTTGCAGGGTAGTTCGGACCCTCTTGACGGTGTTCGTGGGCTCGACAGCCGAATAAAGGTTCTGCTTGAGAAGGCCGCTCTGTACTTCTACTACTAAGGCAACTGTGTGCTCTTCTGTACAGAGGGAGCGTTCCGTATTTCCATTGACTGTTATGACGCCACGTGGACCGGGCATCTTGAGCTTGAGATAAGCATAGTGTGGCACTGCGTTAAATCGGGCGAATGCGGTCCGTCCGAGCAGTGCGTGATAGCCGCTGTGAAAGGGGACTATGTCGAAGATTAACTCCTCGCTTCGGAAGTTGTCCGGAGATCTGAAGACAACCTCTACTGTGATTGAGCCCATACAGCGGGCCTTTACGCCCGGTATGACTCCTTTAAAGGTAGTCTTTGTGGGCTTGATCCGTGATGGGTTAATGCCCATTTTGCGCATTGTATCCTGATAGAGCAAATTGAGGCTGCTGCCACCATCCATCAGGACTCGCGTCAGATGGAACCCATCAATTATTGGGTCCAGGACCAGTGCGGCTGAACCGTCATGACAGATACTGGTCGGATGATCCCGGTGATCAAAAGTGATCGGGCATGACGACCATGTATTAAATTTTGGGGCAACTGGCTCTATCGCGTAGACGTCCCTGAGCGCGTGCTTGCGCTCCCTCTTGGGGATGTGGGTAGCATATATCATGTTCACTGGTTTGACCTGAGGGGGAAACTTCTTATGTCCCCCTATGTTCGGCGGTCGGGGCTCCTCGTCGTCGTCCTTGATTTGCGATCCCTTATCCTTGTTTTCGGCATTTAACTTGCCAGCCTATTTAAAGACCCAACAATCTCTATTGGTGTGATTGGGTGGTTTGTCTGGGGTGCCATGAATCTGGCACGGACGATCAGGTATGCGGTCCAAGCTAGATGGGCCCCAATTGTTCTTTTAAAACGGTCTCTTCCGCTGACAGGGCTTAGAGCCACTAAATCCGGCGTTGACCGTCGTATCCTCGGTGTTTTCATTGTTGTTTCGTCGCTTGTATCTGTTGCATCGAGACTTGTCTTTGTTATTTTTAACTTCAGGGGTGTCGGCGTCGCTTGCATTGTTTTTGCTACGGGCCAGCCAATTATCCTCACCCGCGCAAAAGCGGGTCATGAGTGTTGTAAGGGCTGCCATTGATTTTGGCTTTTCTTGGCCGAGGTGGCGGGCGAGCCATTCATCGCGGATGCTATGTTTAAAGGCCGCTAGGGCTTCGGCATCCGTACAGTCAACGATCTGGTTCTTTTTGGTTATGAACCTAGTCCAAAATTTCCTGGCCGACTCTCCAGTTGTTGAACTATATGGCTTAAGTCATCGGCGTCTGGTGGCCGGACATATGTACCTTGGAAGTTGTCGATGAAGGCTTCTTCCAAGTCTTCCCAGCTGTCGATAGAGTTTTCAGGCAGGCTGTTTAACCAGTGCCGAGCTGGTCCTTTAAGCTTTAGAGGGAGGTATTTGATAGCATGGAGGTCATTTCCACGGGCCATATGTATGTGGAGAATGAAGTCTTCAATCCATACCGCGGGGTCTGTGGTTCCGTCGTATGATTCTATGTTCACGGGTTTGAACCCTTCTGGGAATTCATATTCCATGACTTTGTCAGTGAAGCAATGCGGGTGTGCGGCGCCTCTATATCGGCCAATCTCACGACGTAGCTCTGATGGAGTCCGTCTACGGCTTTTGGCCCGCGCATGACTAGGTTTGTCACGTCTGAATAGATGGTCATCGTTGCGTGTCGGGGCATGTCCTCGCGATCCGTAGATTGATCTGGTATGTCCTGCTTTATTGTTCAGGTCCTGCCGAAGGTCATATGCATGGTTGTGGGCTAATTTACCTTTGCCCTTGTGATGAGGCGGGGCGGGCTGGTGTTCGGCTTGAGTTGCTGTTTTTTCCGACCACGTGGTGGTCGGTCAGCCGCATTGTGCAATGGTAGTATGTATTCCGGCGCCTCATCATCGAACTGAGGTAGCAATTTGCGCTTCGGGTAGCTTTTGGTTGGGCGCTTGAGGCCTTATTCTTCGGCTGCTAGGACATCGGTCCATTTATCGTTGAGCAGACCTTGGTCAGCTTGAAGCTGTTGCTGCTTCTTTTTCAGGCTCCTTGCAGAGGCTATCAGCTGGCGCTTGAAGCGCTCCTGCTCAAGAGGTTCCTCGGGCATGATGAAATCCTCGGTGCCGAGGCTCGCCTCATCCTCGGAGAGCGGAAGATACTTGTCGTCCTCTGAGTCTTCGTGCACGGCCTGTTTTCCAGGGCTTACCTGCCCATCTTGCTGTTCATCTTTCTTAGTAGTGGCGTAAACGGGGTCTTCGTTGTCTTTGAAACCTTCCGAAGTGTTATCTTCTCTTGTGTCGGTGTTGCTGTCTCTACTGCGGCGTGACTTAGAGCGGCGCTGCTAACGCTAGTGCTTTGATTGTATTTCGGGAGGTTTATCCTCTACTAGGTCTTCCTTGTCATCGTCGTTGTTCTCCTTTGGTGCATCCACCATGTATACATCATACGAGGAAGTGGCCGTCCAGCGTCCGGTGAACGGCGGGTTCTGGGCCTCTTCTTCTCTGGCATCGTCCTCCATACCATCGATGTCGTCGGAGCCGTAATCAAGTGTGTCGGTTAAATCCTCGACGGTGGCAATAAAGTGGGTGGCGGGTGGGGAGCGAAATTCTCCGCCGTCAGCCCCTAGTTCGAACCGGACATAGTTTGACTGTGGGTCCCCCGCCAAGGACAGGTTCTTTAATGAGTTTAGCACATCTCCCAAGGGCGAGTGTTGGAAGATTTCTGCGGCGCGAACTCTAAGATCGATAAATGATCAAGTTCGGCGTCCGTGGGCTCACATGGTTCGAAACTTATGGCCGGAGACGAGTCTGGAGTTCCGGTGACACAAATTTATCGTGTGAGGTTAAGTCCATGTGCGGCTCCAACATCGGGGAATCTGTGGCCTCCTTGGTGGGGTTGAGCCTTTGATCCATGGATGGCGCAGTATGCTCCGGATCTAAGGCCAGAGCGGTTGCAGGAGCTATCTCCTGAATGCGGTCCGACGACAGATTTAGGTCATGTTCATCGAGGTGACCAAGAGCAGTCGCCGTGGTCTCAAGTCCGGCGAAGATCAAATCTCCACGGATGTCCGCGACATAGTTCAAGCTCCCAAATCTGACCTAATGGCCAGGGGCATAGCTTTCGATCTGCTCCAGATGGCCAAGCGAGTTGGCCCGCAATGCGAAGCCGCCGGACACGAAGATCTGTCCGGGGAGGAAGACTCCCCCTAGACAGCATCGTTGTAGATGATTGAAGGAGCCATCGAACCTATTGACGACGGCACAGTGGAACTCTCAATGAAAGCACCAATGTCAGTGTCAAAACCGGCGGATCTTGGGTAGGGGGTCCCGAACTGTGCGTCTAGGATCGATGGTAACAGGAGACAGGGGACACAATGTTTTACCTAGGTTCGGGCCCTCTCTATGGAGGTAATACCCTACGTCTTGCTTGATTGATATTGATGAATATGAGCATTACAAGAGTTGATCTACCACGAGATCGTAGTGGCTAAACCCTAGAGGCCAAGCTTGTATGGCTATGGTAATGAATCTCTCTTCTCCGGACTAAGTCCTCCGGATTATATAGACACCGGGAGGATCTAGGTTTACACAAGGTTGGTTACAGAGAAAGGAATTACATGTCTGGTTGCCAAGCTTGCCCTCTATGCCAAGGAGAGTCCCATCCGGACACGGGGCAGTCTTCGGTCTTCGTGTTCTTTACAGCCCATCAATCTGGCCCACGGCTAACAGGCCGGACGCCCGAGGACCCCTTAGTCCAGGACTCCCTCACCGGGCCATGCCTTCGACGGTTCATTATGAAGAAGCCCATGAAAGCCCAAGGTGTGAAGGTGGTGACTCATGGAGGCGGGCCTCGATGAGAACCAAACCAGGGGCTTGTAAGCCGTCATGTGATAACTTGTATCGTAAGATAAGGATTAGTTGTAAACTGAGCCGGTCATGATGTATGAACCGGCCCGGACTGTGTAAGCCGCTGCGTCAACCTGTGTATATAAAGGTGAGACCCGACGGCATGAAAGATCAAGAAACATCTGATGCAGAACTAGGTCAAGCGGATTCGACCATAGCAATCAAAACCCAAGCAATACAATCCAAGGCAGGAGTAGGATTTTACCTCAACTGTGAGGGCCAAAACTGGGTAAATTATCGGTGTCCTTTGTCCTATTTAACCCCTTCAAGCTAACCTAGCTGTGAGGGCTCCACACCTAAGTCCTTTTGCTAGGACATCTGTCGTGTTAAGTCCATGACACCCACCAAAAAATGAGAGAAAAGAGAGAAGGGGCAATGTTACTATCCTTTTTCCGCACTTGTGCTTCAAAGTAGCACCATGATCTTCATGATAGAGAGTCTCATATATTGCCACTTTCGTGTACTAGTGAGAATGTTTCATTATAGAACTTGGCTTGTATATTCCAATGACGGGCTTCCTCAAATTGCCCTTGGTCTTCGTGAGCAAGCGAGTTGGATGCACACCCACTTAGTTTCTTTTTGAGCTTTCATACACTTATAGCTCTAGTGCATCTGTTGCATGGCAATCCCTACTCACTCACATTGATATATATTGATGGGCATCTCCATAGCCCTTTGATATGCCTAGTTGATGTGAGACTATCTCCTTCTTTTTGTCTTCTCCACAACCACCATATTTTATTCCACCTATAGTGATATATCCATGGCTCACGCTCATGTATTGCGTGAAAGTTGAAAAAGTTTGAGAACATCAAAAGTAAGAAACAATTCCTTGGCTTTTAATCAGGGTTGTGCATGATTTAACACTTTGTATGATGAAGATGGAGTGTAGCCAAACTATATGATTTTGTAGGGATAACTTTCTTTGGCCATGTTATTTTGAGAAGACATGATTGCCTTGTTAGTATGCTTGAAGTATTATTGTTTTTATGTCAATACTAAACTTTTGTTTTGAATCTTATGGATCTAAATATTCATGTCACAACAAAGAAAATTACATGGATAAATATGTTAGGTAGCATTCCACATCAAAAATTCTGTTTTTATCATTTACCTACTCGAGGAAGAGCAGGAATTAAGCTTAGGGATGCTTGATACGTCTCCAACGTATCTATAATTTTGATTGTTCCATGCTATTATATTATTTGTTTTGGATGTTTTATATGCATTATTATGCTATATTATTTTGGGGACTAACTTATTAACCTAGAGCCCAGTGCTAGTTTCTGTTTTTCCTTCTTTTTGAGTTCGCGGAAAAGGAATATCAAACAAAGTCCAAACGGAATAAAACTTTGCGATGATTTTTCTTGGACCAGAAGACACCCAGGGGACTTGGAGTCCAAGTCAGAAGATCCGCAAGACGGCGGCAAGGGTGGAGGACGCGCCCTAGGGGGGCGCCCCCTACCTTGTTGGCCCCTCGGGACTCTCCTGACCTAGCTATTCGTCCTATATATTCACATATATTCCAAACCCCTTCAGGGGAGCCACGAAACCACTTTTCCGCCGCCGCAACCTTCTATACCTGTGAGATCCCATCTTGGGGCCTTTTTTGGAAATCTGCTGGATGGGGATTCGATCACGAAGGGCTTCTACATCAACCCTATTTCCCTTCCGATGAAGCGTGAGTAGTTTACCTCAAACCTAGGGTCCATAGCTAGTAGCTAGATGGCTTCTTCTCTCTCTTTGATTCTCAATACCACGTTCTCCTCAATGTTCTTGGAGATCCATCCAATATAATCTTCTTTCGCGGTGTGTTTGTCGAGATCCAATGAATTGTGGATTTATGATTGGATTATCTATGAATATTATTTGAATCTTCTCTGAATTATATATGCATGATTTGATATCTTTGTATTTCTCTTCGAATTATCGGTTTGGTTTGGCCAACTAGATTGGTTTTTCTTGCAATGGGAGAGGTGCTTAGTTTTGGGTTCAATCTTGCGGTGTCCTCACCCAGTGACAAAGTAGGGGTAGCGAGGCACGTATTGTATTGTTGCCATCAAGGATAAAAAGATGGCATCATATTGCTAGAGTTTATCCCTCTACATCATGTCATCTTACTTGATGTGTTACTCTGTTCTCTTGAACTTAATAGTCTAGATGCAGGCAGCAGTCGCTCGATGTGTGGAGTAATAGTAGTATATGCAGGCAGGAGTCGGTCTACTTGACACGTACGTGATACCTATATGCATAATCATTGCCTTGGGTATCATCATAACTTTGCGCTTTTCTATCAATTGCTCGATGGTAATTTGTTCACCCATCGTATTATTTGCCTTTATGAGCGAAGCCTCTAGTGAAACCTATGGCCCCCGGGTCTATTTCCCATCATATTTGTTTTCGATCTACTATTTTGCAATCTTTTATTTTCAGATCTATAACCAAACAACCAAAAATATTTTATCTTTTCTTTAGTCTTATCTATCTCTATCAGATCTCACCTTTGCAAGTGACCGTGAAGGGATTGATAACCCCTTTATCGCGTTGGGTGCAAGTGTTTGATTGTTTGTGCAGGTGCATAGATTGGGGACTTGCTTGTACCTCCTACTGGATTGATACCTTGGTTCTCTAACTGAGGGAAATACTTATCTCTACTTTGCTGCATCACCCTTTCCTCTTCAAGGGAAAAACCAATGCAAGCTCAAGAAGTAGCAGGGGTTGTTGCATATGGGAGTAAAGAGGACTTGTTACTTAATGTTATGGTTGCGTTTTACCTTAATGATCTTTGGTAGTTGCGGATACTTCCTAGAGTTCCATTCATAAGAGCATGTGATCCAAGTACGCAAAGTATGTTAGTGTATGCCTCTCCTTGTTACATAAAATAAGTATCACGCATGTCATATTCAATTGCCTATGGACAATCTTTCTCATAGTTCTACAAAAAGCTTTCTACTAAACAACTAACTTTTATTATCTTGCAAATTACTCCTAGTTTTATTCTTGCAAATTAGTTTCATACTTGCTCTAGGTAAAGCTAACGTTGGTGTTGAAAGGATCGATATGGTTGACTAGAGGGGGGGTGAATAGGCAACTAACAATTTTTAGCTTTTCTTTAGCAATTTGAACTTTGCATCAAAGTAGGTTGTCTAGATATGCAACTAGATGAGCAACCTATATGATGCAACACGAATAGGAACACAAGCAAGCAAGATATATGAAACAAATAAGCTACACAAGTAAAGGCACGAGATAACCAAGAGTGGAGACGGTGGAGACGAGGATGTGTTGCTGAAGTTCCTTCCCTTTGAGAGGAAGTACGTCTCCGTTGGAGCGGTGTGGAGGCACAATGCTCCCCAAGAAGCCACTAGGGCCACCGTAATCTCCTCACGCCCTCACACAATGCGAGATGCTGTGATTCCACTATTGGTGCCCTTGGAGGCGGCGACCGAACCTTTACAAACGAGGTTGGGGAAATCTCCACAACTCAATTGGAGGCTCCCAACGACACCACGAAGCTTCACCACAATGGACTATGGCTTCGCGGTGACCTCAACCGTCTAGGATGCTCAAACACCCAAGAGTAACAAGATCCGCAAGGGATTAGTAGGGGGGAATCAAATATCTCTTGGTGGAAGTGTAGATCGGGGCCTTCTCAACCACTCCCGAGCAAATCAACAAGTTTGGTTGGCTAGGGAGTGAGATCGGGCGAAAATGGAGCTTGGAGCAATAATGGAGCTTTAATGGTGGAAGAGGTGAGTCAGTGGGGAAGAAGGAGACCCTTTATATAGTGTGTGGAAAAGATCCAACCGTTACCCACCAACCAGCCCGCGGCCAGCGGTACTACCGCGCCTGGCCAGCGGTACTACCGCAAGGCCGCGCGGTACTACTGCTTGCAACCAAGCGGTACTACCGCATGGCAGTGCGGTACAACTGTTCTGTCCCACGGTACTGCCGCAACCCCGGCACAGAAACAGACGCAAGCTGGGGGCGGTACTTCCGCACGCGCGGTACTACCGCCCCCCCCCCCCATGCGGTACTACCGCAAGGCAAAAGTCCCAGCCAGGGGGAAGGGGAACTTCCGTGCCTACTTCCGCAAATAAACGGAAGTAGCAAAAACCCGACACAGTAGTACTGCCGAGGGGCGGTACTACTGCCTGACCGTATAGCGCGGTACTACCGCACGGCGAAAGCGGTACTACCGCGGCAGGTGCGGATGTAAAAAATTACATCCGCTCCTACTACCGCAAGGGGGCGGCACTAGCCTGGTGGGCAGCGGTAGTGCGGCTCCAGGGGAGCGGTACTACCGTGAGCACCAGCGGTACTACCGCGCCACTGCGCGGTACTACCGTGGATGCCTACGGTACTACCGTTGATCCAGGAGCAGTACTACCGCAACCACAACAGCAGCCAGTCAAAGGAGGCAGGAAAAATGGAGGAAGCTCCAAGGAAGAAGGAGGGGATAAAAAGAGACGTGTATGTGATGATTCCACCCAAACCTTTCCAACGCGGACCCCCTCTTAATAGTACGGCTTTCCTACGACTCAAATCCACCAAAAAGAAACGTAGAAAAGACACCGTCTTCGTCAGTCTTCGAGGGGCACCCAATCGTCTTGTGCCTAGCAAAGAAGTGTCTGGAAAACTCATGGCACACAATTAGTCCGCAAATACGTTGTCATCAATCACCAAAACACTTAGGGATAAATATGTCCTTACAATCTCCCCCTTTTTGGTGGATTGATGACAAAACGGGATTTGCACAAGGAAAAAATACTATTAAGTAAAAGCAAACCCCTCCTCTCTATAATATAGACGGGCTCCCCCTAAATGTGTGCCACCTAGATGAGCACAAATACTAGGAACAGAGCTCCCCCTATATTATAGAGACAAGGCAAATTTATCACTAGACAAGATAGTACAAACATAAGATAACTAAGATAGATAGAGTGCATATGTCTTACACCATATGGAGGATAGGTCTCGAAGGCACAAATCGAACAAAAGCAAACGAGGCAAACGAGGTCCAAACGACAAAGCAAACAAACACACCAAGCACGACACAACGCAAATCCCTACACTCTCTCCCCCTTTGGCATCGAGACGCCAAAAAGGCAGAGAGGACACCTACACACACGGGGTGGCTCGGGCAGAGAAGTCATCCCACTGCTCCTCGTGCTCCTCGTCAGACTCAGCGGCGGGGATAGTCTCCTCGATGTCATCCTCTGAACTGGTCCACTTATAGCCCTGCTTTGACATCTAGGCAGCCTCAGGTGTGATGACGTCCTCAGACCCGCCAGACACATCCTCCCCAAAGAGCCTCATCACCTTCTTGTCACGGCGGCGACTCTCCTTGTCAGTCACGTGAGCCCTGTACTGTCCCTTCGCCTGCATGTAGAAGAGAGTCTTCATCTTGTCCTTCAGCTTCTTGGCCCATGACGTCTCAGAGGAAGAAGTGGTGGACCTAGCAGCACGGTCCTCAGCAGCAGTCTCAGCAGCAGCAGCCTCCCCCTCACCAACAGCCCTCCTAGCAGAAGATGCCTCAGCACGGGTAGTGGTGTTGGCCTAGTTGGGCTTGACGCGGAGTCTGATGGACTCATGGCGAATCCAGTCTGGAGCAAGGAACTCATCACCTGGATACGTCTTCTCCCAAGTGGTGGAGAGCAGCAGAAATAGGTATGGTCCATAGATAGGTACCTTGCGAGTGAACACCGCAAACCGAAGCTCACACCACATGATGTGTGAGACATCAAGTGGCTGAGTCTGAGAAGTACGTGCCTCTGCACACAAGAGCAACATGTCCACTAGATATGCATGAACCTTGTCCTTGTCGCCAATGCATGGGAACAGAGTGTTGCGGAAGATGCCATTGGGGAGTACCTTCTCAACAAGGAAGGGCTGAAGCTGGTTCTTGTTGGCAGACTCAGAGTTGGCATGGGGGCGAATGCCAACGGGGGTGTGAAGCCCGTCATCAGGAATGTGCAGCAGATCCATGAACTCTTTCCATGTAGCAGACAGCTGACGGCCATTGGTCATCCAGGTCATCCTCCGCTCCTCCCCGGGATGAAAGTACACTGAGGCAAAGAACTGACAAATAAGCTCAGGGTCATAGTCAAGGTGAAAGGAGATCACCGGCTCAATAGCAAACTGCTCCACCAAGTCCAGAGCCTCTCCAAAATAGTCATGAAACTTGTCTTTCCGCAGGTGATGCATGTCTATCCACTTGACATCCACGAAGGTATTCTGCTTGTTCTTGATCACATCCAGATAGATGAGAGCCTGTTGCTTGGTCCAGAACAACTCGGTGCCTCTGAGGATAGCCCGAGGATTCACATAGGGATTGATCTTCCGGCGCTCGACATACTTAGTGGTTGAAATCTCGTCCATGCCCTTAGCCGGTTCCTTTTGCTTGCTGGCAGTGGTCTTGACATTGCGCTTGGGGGCATTGGAGCCCTCTGGGGCTTCATCTTGGGGGTTGCGCAGATGCTTGGAGCCAGTGTCATGACTGGGATTGGAACGGCGAGAGCCACCACTTGAGACACAGAACGCAAAAACACCCACAACAGCCAAGAGAGATTAATGCAAAGACCACAACAAAGCAAGTGAAACAAGTAGAAAGCACACATGATAAATGCCTAGAGAGAGATTTGATCCCTACGGTAGTACTGCCAAGAGCTGCGGAGCTAAGAGAGTAGTACGGCTCTTAGACGCGGTAGTACCGTGCAAGATCATGGTAGTACCGGGTGTAGGAGCGGTAGTACGACCTTAGCGCCGCGGCCGGCGCGGTAGTACCGCGTCTGCGGAGCGGTAGTACCGCACGGTATGGTAGTACCGCACCTGACGGGCGGTAGTACCGCAAGAGCGGTAGTACCGCACATCGGGCACGGTAGTACCGCACCGCGTCAGATCTAAACTGGTTCAAATCTAAGAAAGCCCGCGAAACCACGGCGGTACTACGGTTGGACAAAGCTACCACAAGACAGCATATCAAGTATGTTTCCTATGCATCACGACTCTCCTACATCCTACTCTTGCATAGATTTGGCCTAAAATCTCAAGAACGACAAGTTTCTCCCCAAAAGCCTAGAAGCAAGAGAACAGCCAAGAAAAAAGAGGGATTTGGGGAAAAACCTTGGTCCATGGCAAGAGGAAGTGGTGGGGAACGATCCCACCGGTCGGAATCCGAGGAGAGTGGCCGGAGACGGAGATCCGGCGAGGGCCTCCGGTGCCGTTCTTGAGAGGGAGAGACGTGGAGAGAGAGACAACAAATGGGTATGGGCAGTTGGAACTCCCCTGCCCGAGTCATAACCCCCACGCGCCCTTGACGGCGCGGTAGTACCGTACCTCCCAAAGCGGTAGTACCGCGCCCAGACGCGGTAGTACCGTGGGCTCAAGAAGATGCACGTTTCGAGCGCGAAAAATTGGATCTTTGCACAAACCACTCCGAGCCAACACGACACCACAAGACCACGCAACACACAAAACCAGAAAGGCACACGACAAACGAACCAACCACGAGACACCACCTCTCCAAAAGAGAGGGCGGTGGCCGTAGCCACCTATGTTTGAGTCAATTGGTATGGCACCGTGAAGAATTATCCTTGGGTCCATGACCAAAACTCGTCTTTGAAGCACAAGTAACATCAAACATGGCTAATGTGAAAGACTTGATTGATTTATGCATAATGGGGGGAGGGAGAGTTCATTGAGAGAACATCACTCCCCCTATGTCCATGCCTACATCTAAATAGGACAACATGTTGAGTATGGTGGGGTGTGCAAGGGTTCAAGCAACATTGCTCGAATCGATGATATTTAGCTCATGCCTTAACTCGCGAAATCTTGCTTCATCCAAGGGCTTCGTGAAGATATCTGCAAGGTTATCATGAGTGTTGACGTAGTTGAGCTTGATCTCTCCTCGCCTAATGTGATCCCGGATGAAGTGATACCGGATCTCGATATGCTTCGTCTTGAAGTGTTGCACCGGGTTGAGAGAGATCTTGATGGCACTTTCATTGTCACACCAAAGAGGCACTTTGTCACAAGTGACACCATAATCCTTTAAAGTTTGCCTCATCCATAAGAGTTGTGCACAACAACTACCGGCCGCCACATACTCCGCTTCAATGGACGAGAGAGACACACAACTTTGCTTTTTGGAAGACCAACTTATCAAAGAGCAACCAAGGAATTGGCACCCTCCGGAAGTGGACTTCCTATCCACTTTGTCTCCCGCCCAATCGGAATCCGAGTACCCTACAAGCTTGAGGTTTGATCCTCTTGGGTACCATAAGACAAAGTTTGGGGTATGAGCCAAATATCGAAAGATTCGTTTGACCGCCACATAGTGACTTTCCTTAGGTGCGGCTTGAACCATGCACAAATTCCCACACTCAACATGATGTCCGATCTAGATGCACAAAGGTAAATCAAGGATCCAATCATGGAACGATATACCTTTTGATCCACCACTTTACCATTGGGATCTAAGTCAAGTTGGCACTTGGTGGGCATTGGAGTGGAAGCCGGCTTGACGTCACTTAGCTTGAATCTCTTGAGCATGTCTTGAGTGTATTTGGATTGATTGATGAAGGTTCCTTCTCTTCTTTGCTTCACTTCGAACCCTAGAAAGAACTTCAACTCTCCCATGGAGGACATCTCGAACTTTGAGGTCATGAGAGTGGCAAATTCCTCATTGAAAGCTTTGTTAGGAGAACCAAAGATAATATCATCAACATATAATTGGCACACAAACAACTCCCCTTTGACCTTCTTAGTAAAAAGAGTGGGGTCGATTAGCCCAACTTCAAAACCACGGTCTTGTAACAACTCGGTAAGGTGGTCATACCACGCACGTGGGGCTTGTTTAAGGCCATAGAGTGCCTTATCGAGTTGATACACATGATCGGGAAAGTAGGGATCCTCGAACCCGGGGGGTTGCTTGACGTAAACCAATTCATTAATGGGACCATTAAGAAAAGCACTCTTCACATCCATTTGTTGTAACTTAAAGTTATGATGAGAAGCATATGCAATCAACATGCGAATGGATTCAAGACGAGCAACGGGAGCAAAGGTTTCACCGTAGTCGATACCCTCGACTTGGGAGTAGCCTTGTGCTACCAAACGAGCCTTGTTGCGAATGATAATCCCATGGGCATCTTGCTTGTTCTTGAATATCCACTTGGTTCCAATGACATTGTGGTTCCCCGTTGGCCTTGGCACCAATCTCCACACTTTGTTGCGCTCGAAGTTGTTGAGTTCTTCGTGCATGGCATTGAGCCAATCCGGATCTTCTAGCGCCTCATAGACCTTGTGGGGTTCCACACAAGAGACAAACGCGTGATGCTCACAATAATTTGCTAATTGTCTACGAGTGCTTACCCCCTTTCTTAAGCTTCCAAGCACATTCGTCATGAGATGATCCTTGGTGGAGAGCTTGGAAGCAACCTTGGCGGCACGACGCTCTAATTCCTCCTCGGTGGTGAGTTGAGGAGCGGTTACTTGATCATCTTGAGCGCCGTCATGAACTTGTTCTTGATCTTGAACTTGCTCGGGGGAGAGAACTTGACCTTGGGCATCACTTGGTGTGTCCACACCGTCTTGAGTATGATCTTGCCCTTGGTCTTGTTCATGAGGTTGAGGGCCTTCACTTTGTTCTTCGGAAGCGTGTGGGCCTTGGGTTGGTGATGGCTCCACTTGAGTGGAGCATTGTCCTTCTCCTTCGGCCACAAGGGGTTCCTCAATGGGTAGGATGAAACCAACACCCATTCTTCTTATGGCTTGAGGAGGAATTTCATCACCTACATCACAAGTGCCACTTTGCTCCACTTGGGAGCCGTTATTCTCATCAAACTCCACGTTACACGTCTCCTCAATAAGTCCCGTGGATTTATTGAGGACACGGTAAGCATGAGAGTTTGTAGCATAACCAACAAATATGCCCTCATAAGCTCTAGCCTCAAATTTAGACAACCGAACACCTTTCTTGAGAATGAAACACTTACACCCGAATACCCGGAAGTACTTGAGGTTGGGCTTGTTACCGGTGAGTATTTCATATGGAGTCTTGTTCAAGCCCTTGCGGAGGTAGAGCCGATTTGATGCATGACACGCGGTGTTGATGGCTTCGGCCCAAAAGTTGTACGGAGACTTGAACTCCGCCATCATGGTCCTTGCCGCATCCATCAACGTCCGGTTCTTCCTCTCCGCAACACCGTTTTGTTGAGGGGTGTAGGGTGCGGAATATTGATGCTTGATTCCCTCGTCACTAAGAAACTCATCCAAGGTGTAGTTCTTGAACTCGGTGCCGTTGTCACTTCTTATTGTCAAGATCTTTGCATTGTGTTGACGTTGTGCTTCATTTGCAAAGTCAATGACGGTTTGTTGGGTCTCGCTCTTCCTCTTGAAGAAATACACCCACGTGTACCTTGAGTAGTCATCCACAATCACCAAGCAATACTTCCTACCTCCAAGACTATCGAAGGATGGAGGCCCAAAGAGATCCATGTGAAGGAGCTCCAAAGGCCTCTTTGAATAAATGATAGTCGTGGGAGGGTGAGCCTTCTCATGTAGCTTTCCTTCGATACAGGCACTGCAAGCACGATCTTTAGCAAAACTAACATTCGTTAGTCCACGGACATGGTCCCCCTTGAGGAGACTTTGCAAAGATCTCATATTGACATGGGCTAAACGGCGATGCCAAAGCCATCCCACATCAACTTTAGCCATTAGGCATGTCGCGGTCTTAGTGGGTCGCTCCGAAAAGTTAATCACATATAGACCGTTCTCGACATGCCCAACAAAGGCTACTTTAAGAGTCTTGCTCCACAAGAGGGCCACGGTATCGATATCAAAGAAAGTGGCAAAGCCCATGATAGCAAGTTGACGAACGGAAAGTAAATTGTATGCAAGGGACTCAACAAGCATGACCTTCTCGATCGTGAGATCATGAGAGATGACCACCTTGCCAAGTCCCAATACCTTAGAAGATGAGGCGTCACCCCACTCGACATTGGTGGGCATAGATGGAACCTTGTGCACGTCCACCACCAAGTCCTTGCTTCCGGTCATATGATTTGTAGCTCCGCTATCGAGCAACCATGATCCCCCACCGGAAGCAAACACCTACAAGAGATCAATGCTTGGTTTTAGGTACCCATTTTGTAATGGGTCCTTTGATGTTAGTAACAAGGGTTTTTGGAACCCAAATAGACCATTCAATGTATTCATGAAGAGAACCAACAAATTTGGCATAAACATGCCCATCACTAGCACGGCATAACACATAAGAAGGGTTAAAATCGCCGGCTTTGTTGAGAGGGATGGCATTGCCCTTCTTGACATTGTTCTTCTTCTTCTCCTCAGGGGCACTCTCTCCCTCCCTCACAAAGGTTTGCATGAGGGGAGGAGGTCGTTTGGTCTTGTCATTCTTCTTCTTGTTCTTGGAGTCGGGCACGTACCCAACCCCTTCCTTGGCCACACCTCCCTTTTGGTTGATCAAGAGATCGTTGAGGTTCTTCTTGCCTTGTATGCAAGTCGCAAGACCTCTCTCAAGTTGCTCCTTCAACTTCGCATTTTCCTCAACAAGATGTATATGCTCACAACACGGGTTAGTAGCATTTGCATTATCAATTAAAACCATATGAGGAAAAGTTGCTTTCTCCTTAGTTAGCTTCACTTGGAGTTGATCATGAGACTCCTTGAGACTAGCGTGAATACCCTTCAAGGCCTTGTGGGCCTTGTCAAGTATATCAAACTCCTCTTTGAGTCTAGCAAGATCAACCCCGAGTTTGGCCTTCTCGGAATTTAGCACACGAGAAACAATGAGGGCATGATCATAATCTTTCTTTAACTTAGCATGATCAACGTTGTGTGACTCCTCAAGAGCCAAACGAAGACCACGCTCTTCCTCAAGAGCATTGGAAAGATCCGAAATCTCATCGGCATAGTCACGACTATGCCCTTCCATCTTAGAGATGGTGTCTTCGTGAGCCTCGATCATGTCATTGGCCTCACCCAGTTGTTCCAAGAGAGCAACAAAGTGCTTCTTGGATTTTCCCTTGAGTTTGCCCATAAAGGCCTCAAACTCGTTAGCCTCCACATTAGCTCCCTCAAGTTCATTAATGCTATCCGTTGGGGAAGGATGATTAATGATGGTAGTTTTGATGTTGGAGGTTACCTTGTTGGTGGCTTTAGCCATGAGGCACTTGGCGGTGATGCTCTCGTTGGGTGAGTCGAAGAGAGACACCCGTGACGTTGTTGCAATGGCAACGGAGGCCATGGCAACCGACTCATCATCTTCATCATCATCATCATCCTCATTGTACTCTTCTTGCACAACCAAAGCCTTGGGAGGAGTCTTCTTGGTGAAGTTGTTCTTGTTGGGGAACGACTTGGCCTTGTCCTTTCGGATGAGTTTGCCACCATTGTCTTCCCTCTTCTCATACGGGCATTCCGCAACGAAATGACTCACGTTGCCGCAATTGTAGCAAGTCCTTACACGTTGCTTGCCCCTTGTGCCACTCGAGTTGTTTTTGCTAAAATTGGGCCTCGAGTTTTTCTTGCTCCAAAATTGCCTTGAAGCAAGTGCCATGTGTTCATGATATGCATACTTCGTATCTTCGGGGTTGCTCTCCTCTTCTTCCTCTTCTTCTTCTTCCACGGTGAGCTTGGCCTTCAATGCAAGGTTAGGCTTCTTTGCCCGTTGAGAACGGAGCACCGCATTGTCGGCGGTCTTGTCCAAAATGTTCATGGCCACAAACTCATCCAACACTTCGCTTGAGGTCAAAGTGTGGAAGTCCGGTCTTTGACGAATGACGGAAGACATGGCCTTGTGGTAGGGCATCATTGCCTTGAGGAATTTGCGCTTGATCCAATTGTCATCCGTGTCCTTGCTCCCGTGATCTCGTAGTGAGACCGCAAGTTTGGTTACTCTCCGATAAAGCTCACGAGGTTCTTCATCTTCCTTCATTGCAAACTCATCGGCCTCATCTTGTACCACTTCATAGTTGGAGCGTTGAATGCTTGCGCTTCCCCGGTAGAGAGACACGACACAATGCCATGCATCTTTGGCCAAGGCAAAGGGACGAAGATGAGGTAGGTCTTCGGGTGGAATTGCATCTTGAATGATGAAGAGAGCATTCTCATTGAATTGATTGTCCGCGGCTTCTCGAGGAGTGAAGTTGCTTGGATCATGTGGATAGAAACCTTCTTCAATGATTCTCCAAAGGTTAGTGTTCACATGATTTAAATGACGTTTAAAGCGGTAAACCCAAGAATCAAAATCCTCATTTTTCACAATCTTAGGGCGAGGACCGACATGATTCAAATGAATGGAAGGAACTAGTCCACCATAAACAAGTGGTGGTTCCACATGGGCAAATATGCCGGTGCCATTCTTGCCACTAGAAGAAGGAGCCTTTTCACTACTAGCTTCCCCCTTGTCGGGGATAGCATCTGACACCTTGATGGCGGGATCACCCACTTTCAACGGTGCGGTGGATAGTTTAAGCCCCTCAAGAAATTTAGTAAACATGCTTTCAACTTTGGTCATCATGGAGGTTTTCAATGTCTCCAAGGCCACATTGAACTCCTCACGAGAGACCGAAGTTCCCCCATCGCCCGTAGACGAGATAGGATTCACACCGGAGTGTTCCTCCGCACCGTCTATGGTATCAACCATACTCTTTGGACGGTAAAGTCCTTAATAAAGAGACGAGGCTCTGATACCAATTGAAAGGATTGATATGGTTGACTAGAGGGGGGTGAATAGGCAACTAACAATTTTCAGCTTTTCTTTAGCAATTTGAACTTTGCATCAAAGTAGGTTGTCTTGATATGCAACTAGATGAGCAACCTATATGATGCAACACGAATAGGAACACAAGCAAGCAAGATATATGAAACAAATAAGCTACACAAGTAAAGGCACGAGATAACCAAGAGTGAAGACGGTGGAGACGAGGATGTGTTGCCGAAGTTCCTTCCCTTTGAGAGGAAGTACGTCTCCGTTGGAGCGGTGTGGAGGCACAATGCTCCCCAAGAAGCCACTAGGGCCACCGTAATCTCCTCACGCCCTCACACAATGCGAGATGCCGTGATTCCACTATTGGTGCCCTTGGAGGCGGCGACCGAACCTTTACAAACGAGGTTGGGGCAATCTCCACAACTCAATTGGGGGCTCCCAACGACACCACGAAGCTTCACCACAATGGACTATGGCTTCGCGGTGACCTCAACCGTCTAGGATGCTCAAACACCCAAGAGTAACAAGATCCACAAGGGATTAGTAGGGGGGAATCAAATATCTCTTGGTGGAAGTGTAGATCGGGGCCTTCTCAACCACTCCCGAGAAAATCAACAAGTTTGGTTGGCTAGGAAGTGAGATCGGGCGAAAATGGAGCTTGGAGCAATAATGGAGCTTTAATGGTGGAAGAGGTGAGTCAACGGGGAAGAAGGAGACCCTTTATATAGTGTGTGGAAAAGATCCAACCGTTACCCACCAACCAGCCCGCGGCCAGCGGTACTACCGCGCCTGGCCAGCGGTACTACCGCAAGGCCGCGCGGTACTACTGCTTGCAACCAAGCGGTACTACCGCACGGCAGTGCGGTACAACCGTACCATCCCACGGTACTGCCGCGACCCCAGCACAGAAACAGACGCAAGCTGGGGGCGGTACTTCCGCATGCGTGGTACTACCCCCCCCCCCCCCCCGCATGCGGTACTACCGCAAGGCAAAAGTCCCAACCAAGGGGAAGGGGAACTTCCGTGCCTACTTCCGCAAATAAACGGAAGTAGCAAAAACCCGACACAATAGTACTGCCGAGGGGCGGTACTACTGCCTGACCGCATAGCGCGGTACTACCGCGGCAGGTGCGGATGTAAAAAATTACATCCGCTACTACTACCGCAAGGGGGCGGCACTAGCCTGGTGGGCAGCGGTAGTGCGGCTCCAGGGGAGCGGTACTACCATGAGCACCAGTGGTATTACCGCGCCACCGCACGGTACTACCGTGGATGCCTATGGTACTACCGTTGATCCAGGAGCAGTACTACCGCAACCACAACAGCAGCCAGTCAAAGGAGGCAGGAAAAATAGAGGAAGCTCCAAGGAAGAAGGAGGGGATAAAAGGAGACGTGTACGTGATGATTCCACCCAAACCTTTCCAACGCGGACCCCCTCTTAATAGTACGACTTTCCTACGACTCAAATCCACCAAAAGAAACATAGAAAAGACGCCGTCTTCGTCAGTCTTCGAGGGGCACCCAATCGTCTTGTGCCTAGCAAAGAAGTGTCTGGAAAACTCATGGCACACAATTAATCCGCAAATGCATTGTCATCAATCACCAAAACACTTAGGGATAAATATGTCCTTACAGGTGTGTGTAGAGTTGTATCGGTGGTCGATAGAACTTGAAGAAAGTATAAGTTCTACCTTTAGCTCTTATTTTTCAAAAAGGCTACAACTGACCCCCTACACTTGTGGGTTATCACATCACACCAACAAAATGAGAGATTGTATTCGTAATTCCTTTGCAAAATTTCTTAAGAATTTTAATGACCGACATCGCATACGTTGGTAATGGGTCACCCTGACGAAGGCCTCGTGAAGGTGTGATGGTCTCCATTTCAACTGAACTGTATCTCACTCTACATTCCACAAAAGACACACATACCAGTGGATATCCCAGCTTCAACAATATTGCTTCCAAGAAGACCCAATCAACACGGTCATAGGCTTTGCGCATATCCAATTTTACGTCACATGATCCCTCCTTGCCTATTTTCTTCTGTTAAATTGCATCGAGACTTTCATAAGCTATTAAAACATTATCAGTGATGAGCCACCCTGGAACAAAGACACTTCGTGTGGGACTAATGATTTCTAGAAGCAAGGTTTTCAATCTTGCAGTAATCATCTTTGAGATAGTTTTATAGACCACATTACATAAGCTAATGGGTTTGAGCTATGAGAATTTTTCAGGTGTGTTCACCTTTGGGATCATCACAATTGTTGTGTCATTACATCCCGATGGCATAACCTATGAGTTAACTGTTGAAAGATCATGGATGTTGCCTAGAGGAGGGGTGAATATGCGCTTTAAAATAATTACGGTTTAGGCTTGAACAAATTTGGAATAAAACTAGCGTTTAATTTGTCAAGCACAAAACCTAAAACAACTAGGCACACCTATGTGCACCAACAACTTGTGCTAAGCAAGATAAACAACTAAGTGATAGCAAGATATATAACATGAATCACTATGTATATCACAAAGTAAAGTGGATAAGTAAAGGGCTCGGGTAAGAGATAACCGAGGTACACACAGAGGACGATGTATCTCAAAGTTCACAGCCTTGCATATGCGAATCTCCGTTTGGAGCGGTGTGGAGGCACAATGCTCCCCAAAACACCACTAGGTCCACTGTAATCTCCTCACGCCCTCGCACAATGCAAGATGCCATGATTCCACTAAGGGACCCTTGAGGGCGGTTACTGAACTCGTACAATTGGAAACCCTTGGGGGCGGTCACCGGTACCCGTACAAATTGCTCGGAGCAATCTCCACAACTTAACTGGAGACCCCGATGCTTGCTTGGAGCTTTGCACCACAATGATTGAGCTCTACAACACCACCAACCGTCTAGAGCGCCCAAGCACCCAAGAGAAATAAGCTCTAAGGTACCAAGCACCCCAAGAGTAATAAGCTACTCAAACTTCACTTCCACGTATCACCATGAAGAACTCAAACTGATGCACCAAATGCAATGGCAAGGGCACATGAAGTGCCCAAGTCCTTCTCTCCCAAATCCCACCACAACAACTAATGCTATGGAGGAAGATGGGAGGAAGAACATACGAGGAGAACACAAGAACTCCAAGATCCAGATCCAAGGGGTTTCCCTCACATAGGGGAGAAAGTGATTGGTGGAAATGTAGATCTAGATGTCCTCTCTCTTTTCCCTCAAGAACTAGCAATAATCATTGGAGAAATTGAGAGACAGAAAGCTCAAAGAATGTCAACAATGGGGGCAAACACGAGCTCAAAGAATGAGGACCATTGGGGAACAAAACCCCCTTAAATAGCCCCCTCCCAAATCCAACCGTTATGAGTACTGGACGCGGACAAGCGGTACTCCCGCTTGGGGGAGTGGTACTACTGCTTAGCAAGGTCAACGCAACCCAACGAGACAGAAACACTAGAGTGGTAATTCTGCCAGAGAGGCACTACCGCTCTACCATCCCGCTCTACTACCGCTTAGAAGAGGTCTACAGCTTAAAGCAGTACTACCGCTTAAGCAGACTGGGCAACAGAAGCACAAAAATAAGCGGAAGTGGTTGCGGTGGAAGGAAGTGGAAGTACCGCGTAAGCGGTACTACCGCCCTACTACCGCTTAGAGCAGTACTACCGCTTAAAGCAGTACTACTGCCCAAGCAAAAAAGAATGAAGACCCAATACCGAAACAGCTATAACTTCTACAAACAAACTCTGGAATCAACAAACTCAAGCTTGTTGAATAGACGACGACACGTACTATCCAACAATGGTTGGTTATAATAGGAAGTGGTAGTAGAAAAATGCCAATGATATAGATATGTGAAACCTCTATGAGTGAAGAACGGACAAAAACTCCAACATCGAAAACAACATAGAAGATGCATATGAACTCCATTTTCAATGAACTTGAGCTTGTCATGAAGATGAACATAAGCTCAAAAACTCACACAGAGAAAAACCAGACAAGAACCAAGAGAGATGATGCAAGGATGCAATGGTTTGAGCTCTCTACGGACGATATGATCAAGCTACTTACTTGAGAGTCCCCCTCCTTGATAGAATGACAATTGATCCTATAACCCGTTCTCCCAACTACTACCATGATACCTGTAAAATAGAAAATCTGTCAAGGGAAAACCTTTGTATTGCACATAGTCCACTTGAGTTAGATGATGACGATCTTGACTTCCTCAAGTTGGACCGCCTTTCTTGGTTGTGTTGGCTCGATGAAGACTAGTTGATTCTCCCCCATACTCCACTATGGGTGAGCCACTCTTCGGCACATCTCCCCATGTCCATTTTCACCACAATGGATGACAAGCTTCAAGCATGATCTCTTCGTGATGTTCCACTTGAACTTGCACACCGCAATCTTGATGACGATCACCACTTGATGTCATCCTCCATGGGCTGTATGAGATCTTCCTCTTGGCGCAAGTCCATGGAAACATACCTAACCCCACATAGAACTCTCAGCTAGACCATGGGTTAGTACACAAAGCGTAATGGACAATGCTTACCATACCATGGGATCACTTGATCCCTCTCGATACATCTTGTATGTTGTGTGTGTTGATCAACTTGATTCACTCTTTGACTTAGTCTTGATTAACCTTGTATCATGTTTTCTCTATGACCAATATTTGGATAATTCCTTGAATAGCACATTGGTCATCACATAATCTTCTTGAAACCAACAAATTGACTTCAAGAAATGCCTATGGACAAACCCTTCAAATATAGCTCACGGCAACCATTAGTCCATAGGGATTGTCATCAACTACCAAAACCAAACATGGGGGCACCATGCTCTTTCAACTGCACTTAAAACCTCCATAACCAGATCATCACCTAGCATTGTCCAAAACCTTTTGTAAAAGACATCATGTAATCCATCCAGACCGAGGGCCTTGAAATCGCCAATTGAGAACAAAGCTTTCCTAACCTCCTCTGATGTGTAGGGAGCCATGAGTACGACATTCATGCCCTCGATAACTTGACATTGTACTCTGGACAAAATACTAAGATCGGTTGTTGGACCTGCAAAGTAAACAGTTTTGAGAAGTAATATGAAATAATGGTATTGAGATCCTCAACGCTTTCCTTCCAAACTCTTGTATGATCTAGTAGTTTTTTCATGTTGTTCCTCTTCTTACTTGCCGAAGCTGCTCTATGAAATAAAGTTGTATGTCGGTCACCATGCAACAGCCAATTTGCACGCCCACGTTGGAGCCATATGAGCTCTTCTTGGTCCAGCAAGTTGTCGACCAGAACCTAAATATCTTTCACTTTTTGCCGCACCTCACTTATGCTCGGGCGGCTCGGGCCCCCTTCTAAGTTTCTCCAGGTCTTTCTTAAGTTTATTTATTCTCTTATTGGGGCTCTTGAGAGTCTTCCGATCCCACTCATGCAAGTCACTGAGTACTGATTTGGCCAGGTCCGAGAGAGAGAGAGGGTCCCAGCCCCGCCAGTTTAGCTTGTTCCCAAGTTGAATTAACAATCTCGCTCATTGTCCCTTCATTTAACCGGCGGGCTTCAGACATATGTTTACGGTTCTGCTGCTACGCAATCATCGGCTTGTAGTATTCAGTGTCAAGAAGAATGGGCATGTGATCTGAATGAATGTGATGCTCATGCATCAATGCCGCATAAGGGAATTTGTCTGCCCACAACTCGTTACAAAGAGCTCTGTCAAGCCGCTCTCTAATGGCCCCTCGGCTCCATGTAAAAGTGTCACCTATCACCATAGCCTCTTGCATATCACAGTCCTCGACGCAATCTCTAAAATCTCGCATGTGGTATTGTCTCATTTTTCACTCATGGGGTTGGTTTCGTTGATGCCGCCAAGGACCATCCATGACCCGACATTATTCACAATTTCGCATGAACATCACGCAGATACGTCCACGAGAGGTGCTTCCTCTCCCAACTTGGTTCTTCATTAATCCCATCCATCACTATGCCATCAATAAATTAAACGGGGAATTTTCTTACTACTATGGATCCGGAACTAGTTTTCAGCTGCAATGAAGGCTTTGCTTTTATTTTTGTGGGTCGCGTGTGCTGGGGGTGCTAACCTAGACCGGCCAAACATATTGTGGACCGTGTCCAGATAGGATTTACTGTTTCGTTGCAAGGAATCGAGCCCAGAGATCCCACTAGCAGTAGGGCCCATTAGTTAGTCCAGCCGAGAAACTACAAGAAGATACACTCGCTAATCTGTAATAATCAGTGCGTTCATTCATAACTGATCGGAAGTAGGAAAAAAATGCACCATCTGGACCCTCTTCACCGACGATTCCACAGGGATATACTCCTCGTGGAACTAGAGTACTTATAGATTTCTTTTTGTTTCTTTCTTATAGTATTTTCTTACTGTCGCCCCCCTGTACCGGCCGAGCTGTGCAAGCAGTACTGCAGGCGAAGCACATGCCTCTGGTCAGAGCACTTAATTCAGCCCTTCCGCGCATAAACAAATCAATCAGCCGAGCCGAGCCGCGCCGTCGTGGATCGATGGTGGTGGGGTTAGCGAGCGGCCAGTCAAGCAATCTCCGCTGATCACTAGCGGCAAGCACTGTGCTTTCAGCAAAGCCATGATTGAATAATGGCTTCAGAAGCGGGCCGGTATACAAAAGCCGCGCGCATGTTGTGGCGCGGGAAGTGGCGCCGGTGTCGAGTCGACGACGACGGGACTACAAGCCGCATGTGGCCGGACCGCGGGGAAACACCTCCTCCGGCCCTTAATGCACGGTCTCGGGGACGACGGTGACATAAAGCGACCGGCCGGGCGATCGATTTTCGGGGAGAAAAATAATGGCCTCATCCCGTTTCCGCCGAGCAAAGGGGTGGAAATCTCCTGCATTTTAGTACCCTAAACCCGCATGTCAAGTCGTACATCGTTTATTGTCGCATGCAACTTGCCTGCTCGATTTCTGGATCTTAATTTGGACCTGGAAACGTCGGTTACTACTACGTGATGGATGCCTTCTTGATCTAGATCGGGGTAACCGACGATTACATTGCTGCTTATAATGGTTTTGCGGCAAACCAGCGGCTAGGGGAGCCTAGGCTAGATCCCATCGACGTGTCCTCACTCAAGTGTTGCTATAGGTCGACGTTCACCCTAAAAATAGCTATGGAGTGAAAGTGCATAGGGACGACCGGCTGCTAGGGTAGGAGTGAGCTCACCAGTGTAGACCCCGTTTTAAACAAAAGAGAAAATGCGCTGAATACCACTATAGCTAGGACTGCCGTTTCCTCAAAAACGCTAGGACTGCAATCATGCACAAATTTTCTTATATGCTCCATTGGGACATCCAAAATTGGTTTCTGAATTTTTCATTACAAATCAGGTGCCTGACGTAGCAATCATATACTTTTTTTAGCAAAAATATTAACCATCTTATAAACTTGAGACATAGGAAAATGAACCCTTTGAAATTTACATGGTCAATCGAACAGTCTTACAGAACATATAAAAAAACAGCCTTATAGAAAATTAGTGACGGAAAAAAACTCCAAATTTTGGTAAGGATCCTACGACGCAAAGAAGCGCGACAATCGCCGGAATACCTAGCTACAAAACACCACCTAATGGAGAAAGTCCACTTTCTCCTCCTAAACTATTGCCTTCACTCTCCCCCCGTAAAACTTCTTGTTGGCTAATTTAATCCAACCTGTTGTATCTGGAGCATTGTACCCTCTCATTGGTTTGTAAGGACAGATTCGCCCTATACTCTTTAAAATAATATATCAAAATAAAGTTCATACATATAGCTTGTGCGATGGAATATACAAATAAAAATTTGTTTAAAAATCGCAACCAACGTAAGGAATGCCAAAAAGGTTACGCGATTTACTTTCACTATGCCAAAAAGGTTGCGCGATTTATTTTCACTATGCTAAAAAGGAAGATCTTTATCGGTCAAACCGCATAATAACATACGTTGTTTCCTTTGTCATCGATATGTTACTTGCCCGAGATTCGATCGTCAGTATCATCATACCTAGTTCAATCTCGTCACCGGCAAGTCTCTTTACTTGTTCCGTAATGCATCATCCCGTAACTAACACATTAGTCACATTGCTTGCAAGGCTCATAGTGATGTGCATTACCGAGAGGGCCCAGAGATACCTCTCCGACAATCGGAGTGACAAATCCTAATCTCGATCTATGCCAACTCAAAAAACACCATCGAAGACACCTGTAGATCACCTTTATAATCACCCAGTTACGTTGTGACGTTTGATAGCATACTAAGTGTTCCTCCGGTATTCGGAAGTTGCATAATCTCATAGTCATAGAAACATGTATAAATTATGCAGAAAGCAATAGCAATAAATTAAACGATCATAGTGCTAAGCTAACGGACGGGTCTAGTCCATCACATCATCCTCTAATGAAGTGAACCCGTTCATCAAATGACAACACATGTCTATGGCTAAGAAACTTAACCATCTTTGATTAACGAGCTAGTCTAGTAGAGGCATACTAAGGACACTTTATTCGTCTATGTATTCACACATGTACTAAGTTTTCGGTTAATACAATTCTAGCATGAATAATAAACATTTATCATGATATAAGGAAATATAAATAACAACTTTATTATTGCCTCTATGGCATATTTCCTTCAAGAACCCTTTCTTTGCTTGATCCATTTTGAACTTCTTCAAAACTTTATCAAGGTATGTGCTTTGTGAAAGTCCAATTAAGCGTCTTGATCTATCTCTATAGATCTTGATGCCCAATATATAAGCAGCTTCACCGAGGTCTTTCATTGAAAAATTCTTATTCAAGTATCCTTTTACGCTATTCGGAAATTCAGTATCATTTCCAATCAATAATATGTCATCCACATATAATATCAGAAATGCTACAGAGCTTCCACTCACTTTCTTGTAAATATAGACTTCTCCAAAAGTTTGTATAAAACCATAGGCTTTGATCACACTATCAAAGCGTATATTCCAACTCCGAGATGCTTGCACCAGTCCATAAATGGATCGCTGGAGCTTACACACTTTGTTAGCACCTTTTGGATTGACAAAACCTTCTGGTTGCATCATATACAATTCTTCTTTAAGATATCCATTAAGGAATGCGGTTTTGACATCCATTTGCCAAATTTCATAATCATAAAATGCGGCAATTGCTAACATGATTCGGACGGACTTAAGCATCATCGCGGGTGAGAAGGTGTCATCATAGTCAACTCCTTGAACTTGTCGAAAACATTTCGCAACAAGTCGAGCTTTGTAGACAGTAACATTACCGCCAGTGTCAGTCTTCTTCTTGAAGATCCATTATTCTCTATGGCTTGCCGATCATCGGCCAAGTCAACCAAAGTCCACACTTTGTTCTCATACATGGATCCCATCTCAGATTTCATGGCCTCAAGCCATTTTGCGGAATCTGGGCTCATCATCGCTTCCTCATAGTTCGAAGGTTCGTCATGGTCAAATAACATGACTTCGAGAACAAGATTATCGTACCACTCCGGTGCGGATCTTACTCTGGCTGACCTACGAGGTTTGATAGTAAGTTGATCAGAAGTTTCATGATCATCATCATTAGCTTCCTCACTAATTGGTGTAGGAATCACTGGAACTGATTTCTGTGATGAACTACTTTCCAATAAGGGAGTAGGTACAGTTACCTCATCAAGTTCTACTTTCCTCCCACTCACTTCTTTCGAGAGAAACTCATTCTCTAGAAAGAATCCATTCTTAGCAATGAATATCTTGCCTTCGGATCTGTGATAGAAGGTGTACCCAACAGTCTCCTCTGGGTATCCTATGAAGACACATTTCTTCGGTTTGGGTTTGAGCTTATGAAAGTGCAACTATCCCTAGGTGGTTTTGGTAATTCATAACAACATATAGCTCATTGAGCTAATGCTATTCTAAGATGATTATTTCAGGAAAGCTCAATGATTGGCATGGCATGGATGTGAAAGTGGAACCCTCAAAATGCTAAGGACAAAGGATTGGCTCAAGCTCAAAAGCTCAAGACTCTTCATTTTATATTTTAGTGATCCAAGATCACATTGAGTCTTTAGGAAAAGCCAATACTATCAAGGAGGGATGAGGTGTTGCTTAATGAGCCTCTTGCTTCATGTGCTTAGTGATATGCTCCAAAACCCTCAACTACTTTCCCATATCCACATTTGACCTAAACCCTAAGCCAAACTTGGTCCTACCGATTCTTCCTATCCGGCGCCACCGAGTTTCACTTGTCATTAGCCACTGCCAAACCCTAGCAATTCGGTCCTACCGATAGGGATCTCGGTCTCACCGAGATGGGGTTGCAAACTCTCTGTTTCCCTTTCGTAACTTTTCGGTCTCACCGAAAGAGCGAATCGGTCCCACCGAGATTGCAATGTAAACTCAGTGTTTCCCCTTTGTAACTTTTCGGTCTCACCGAGTTCCACTCGGTCTCACCGAAAGAGCAAATCGGTCCCACCGAGTTTGCCTGACCAACTCTCTGGTTAGCTAATTACCAAATTCGGTCTCACCGAGTTTGTGTAATCGGTCTCACCGAGATTACGTTATGCCCAAACCCTAACCATATCGGTCCTACCGAGTTGCATGTCAGTCCCACCGAAAATCTCTAACGGTCACTAGGTTTACATTTTCGGTCCGACCGAGTTTATTGATTCGGTCCCACCGAGATTGGAAAACTGTGTAACGGTTGGATTTTGTGTGGAGGCTATATATACCCCTCCACCTCCTTCTCATTCGATGAGAGAGCCATCAGAACACACACACCATTCCAACTCATATGTTCTGAGAGAGAACCACCTACTCATGTGTTGAGACCAAGACATTCCATTCCTACCATATGAATCTTGATCTCTAGCCTTCCCAAGTTGCTTTCCACTCAAATCTTCTTTCCACCAAATCCAAATCCTATGAGAGAGAGTTGAGTGTTGGGGAGACTATCATTTGAAGCACAAGAGCAAGGAGTTCATTACCTACACACCATTTGTTACTTCTTGGAGAGTGGTGTCTCCTAGATTGGCTAGGTGTCACTTGGGAGCCTCCGACAAGATTGTGGAGTTGAACCAAGGAGTTTGTAAGGGCAAGGAGATCGCCTACTTCGTGAAGATCTACCGCTAGTGAGGCAAGTCCTGTGTGGGCGATGGCCATGGTGGGATAGACAAGGTTGCTTCTTCGTGGACCCTTTGTGGGTGGTTGCTTCTTCGTGGACCCTTCGTGGGTGGAGCCCTGTGTGGACTCGCGCAACCGTTACCCTTGGGTGGAGCCCTGTGTGGACTCGCGCAACCGTTACCCTTCGTGGGTTGAAGTCTCCATCAACGTGGATGTAGGATAGCACCACCTATCCGAACCACGGGAAAAACATCCGTGTCTCCAATTGCGTTTGAATTCTCCAAACCCTTCCCTTTACATTCTTGCAAGTTGCATGCTTTACTTTCCGCTGCCTATATACTCTTTGCATGCTTGCTTGAATTATGTGATGATTGCTTGACTTGTCCTAAATTAGCTAAAATCTGCCAAGAACTAAAATTGGGAAAAGGTTAAGTTTTTATTTGGTCAAGTAGTCTAATCACCCCCCCTCTAGACATACTTTCGATCCTACAAGTGGTATCAGAGCTTTGGTCTCCATTTGCTTTGATCTCCATAGCTTTTGGTGGTCATAGCCTTGGTTTCACAACCTAGGAGAGTATGGCGTCTAGCGAGGGAAATTATCACCGTAGAGGTCCTTACTTTGATGGTACTAATTTTGCTAGTTGGAAGCATAAAATGAAAATGCATATTCTTGGACATAACCCCGCCGTTTGGGCTATTGTGTGTGTTGGTTTGCAAGGTGACTTCTTTGATGGGAGAGAACCGAACCGTGAAGCTACCGCGGATGAGTTGAAGATGTTGCAATACAATGCTCAAGCTTGTGATATTCTCTTCAACGGATTGTGCCCCGAAGAATTCAACAAAATCAGCCGCCTTGAGAATGCAAAGGAAATTTGGGACACTTTGATTGATATGCACGAAGGTACCGACTCCGTCAAGGAATCCAAGTTGGATGTGCTTCAAAGCCAACTTGACAAGTTCAAGATGAAGGATGGTGAAGGTGTCGCTGAAATGTACTCTAGGCTTGCTCTCATCACAAATGAGATTGCCGGCTTAGGAAGTGAAGAGATGACCGATAAATTCATCATCAAGAAGATTCTAAGAGCCTTGGATGGAAAATATGATACCGTGTGCACATTGATCCAAATGATGCCCAATTACAAAGATCTCAAGCCAACGGAGGTGATTGGAAGAATTGTTGCTCATGAGATGTCACTTAAGGATAAAGAGGAACTTCACAACAAATCAAGTGGTGCCTATAAAGCCTCATGTGAAGCCCCTACATCATCAAGTGAGAAACAAGACTTCAATGAAGAATTGAGCTTAATGGTGAAGAACTTCAACAAGTTCTACAAGAGTAGAAGCAAAGATAGAAGCTCCAAGTCAAGGTCCTACAATGACAAAAGATCTTCTAGTCGAGAGCGAAACTGCTACAATTGTGGAAGACCCGGACACTATTCCAATGAGTGTACGGCTCCCTACAAGAGAAGAGAAGATTCTCCAAAAAGAAGAAGCAAAGGATCACCACCAAGAGAGAGAAGGAGTAGAGATGATCGTTATGAACGAAGATACTCACGGAGAAGCAAGGATTCGGAAAGGAAGGAAAAATCATCAAGGAGCTACACAAGACGAAGACATCAAGCTCATGTTGGTGAATGGGTATCCGGCTCCGACTCCGACAGCCACTCCGAGAGAAGTTATTACTCCGGCTCCGAAGATACTCAAGATGAAGGTGTTGCCGGTCTAGCACTTGTGTCAACCAACTCCTACGACATATTTGACTCACCAAATGAAGGAATTGGAAGATGCTTCATGGCCAAAGGTCCTAAGGTAACACACCCCGAGTATGTTGATTTCAATAGTGATGAAGATGACTTGTTAGGTGATGATTTGCTTGTGACAACTCTAGTGATGAATACTATGATGAAATGATCAATTAAACATGCTAATCAAGATAAAACGAATGACAATGATAAGGAGAAGATTGAGGCCCTAACTAAAGAACTAAACACTCTTAAGTTAGCTCATGAAACCATCTTCAAAGATCATCGAGAACTTTTAAGAGCTCATGAGAAATTACGCTTTGAAAAGCTCAATCTTGAGCAAGAGCATGAGTTCTTAAAGGCAATCAATGATGATCTCCGCAAGAAAAGTTCTTCTTACATTGCCAAGCGTTTACTCTTATCCACTTACATGCCTCAAGTCAAGTCTAGTAACAAGAAAGATTCTTCCTCTAGTAGTAACAATGATCATGCTAAATCCAATATTGTTACTTCTAGTAGCTCTCTTGATTCCACTAATGATTCTCTTAGCCAAGTTACACTTGAGCAATAAAATAGCTTATTGAAGGGAATTATAGAGAAAGGAGTGTACAAAAGCCTTGCCGGGAGTAAGCAATTCGAGGAAATTGTGCGCAAGCAAGGAATGCACCGGAAGAATCAAGGTATTGGTTTTGAACGAAAGTTCAATGCCAATGGAGTTGAGTGGGAAGAAGATCAATACCCCAAGACAAAGTTTGTCCCTCAACAAGAGAAGTATACTTCTTTCAAGGGGACACAAGCTCAAGATGATCTTCCACCACAAGACTACAAGCAAAAAGGCAAGGACAAGCTTCAAGAGGAAATTGATGCATTTGAAGAAGCTCAAAAGACCTTAGTCAAGTGGATTCCCAAGACTACTTCAAGTTCAACTTCATCAAGTACGACTACAACTCCAAGGATTCCCATGAAGATGGTGTGGATCCAAAAGAAGAAGAACTAGAGAGTTCTTGAGGGTGACTCCGCCAACGTACTTCACTCTTATCATTTTGGCAAGAACAAGTGCAATCAACTTCCACATCTTGCACTAGTTCAAGGAGTCACAAACCCTCTTGTTGGTAAGACAAGGGACAAGGTAATCTAAAAGTTTTCATGGACATCATCTTTGTGTGCATCACTCTATGTCTATGGATATCCTTGCTTGTTCCTTGTGGGACTAACCCATGTAGGTATTGAAAGTGCAATTCACTCAAATGGATAGCTCCAAGAGATCTACATCAACATTGAGCATCCACATCTTCAATAACTACATGAAGTCATGATCGACAAAACCCAAGGTTAGTTCATCCCTCTTAGGGGGGATATCACATCTAGGGGGAGCTTTACTCTAAGACTTGAGCTAAAGCAACTCTAAAGATGTGAACAAAACAATGCTTTATGTAAAAGTGGTAACCCCACTTGAGCTTAAACGATGAGTATGACCTATGATCAAGTGTTCTTACTTGACTCCTAAGTCAATATACTCATATATAGATGACCTAGTCATCGCAAATTGCTTCATAGATGCTAGAATTGGTTGTGCATGCCTTGTCACATATTTCATTTGCCATCTTATTGTGTGAGCATGCTAGTTGCATATTTTACTCATTCGAGGACATCCACTTGTTGTTTTGATTGTTTGGTTTTATCTTCTTTTTCCAAGTGGATGGACAAGAATGCCTAAGAACCTCCTCTAGCTATCTATGATTTTCTCGTCTCAAACTCTATTCATGCTGCATCACAAAATTTGATCAAGTCAGATTCGAACCACTCTGTGTGAGGAGCGCTCGGAGTCCCCGATTCGTCATAGACTTAAACTTCCAAAACCTCTTTATGATTCTCGGTCTGACCGATACTCCACTTTCGGTCCTACCGAGATCATTAAGTTGATCTAGGTTTTCGATCTCGGTGCAACCGATTTGAACATTTCGGTCACACCGAGTTTTAGTAACTGCCTGCAGTTATGAATCTCGGTGCCACCGAGTTGTTCCACTCGGTCACACCGACAGGGTCGGGCTATATATAGTCACGGGCAAAATTTTGGAAATTTCTCTGAACCCCTTCGCCCGCGCGATAGCCTGCTCTGCCCTCGTGGTCTCCGGATCGTCTTCTCGCCGCCAGCAGCCTCCAGTCGCTGGTCTCCGTCGCCGTCAACGGGAATTCTGCCCCGCCGTTGCCGCCGTAGCAAGTCCCCGCCGAACTAGGGTATGGACTTGATCTTTGTGCTATTCCCCAATCTGATTCCTAGCACATTGTGATCATATTGATTCTAGCCACGATTGAAACACTCCTATCCAGTCAAAACGCTCATAGATTAGGTTTGATTCAAAAATTCTAGGTTTAGGTTTCCGCCGAAACTATCTCGGACCCACCGAGTTGAAAAACTCGGTCCCACCGATTTGGCTTATGCCATTGCACAAGTGAGACTCGGTCTGGCCGAGAATTACTTATCGGTGTGACCGATTTTTGAACTCAGTGAAATCCTAGCAGTCTCGGTGCCACCGAACTGTGACTCGGTCCTACCGAGTTCACTAGTTTAGGTTCCAAAACTGCTTCGGTATCACCGAGTTTGAAAATCGGTAGATCCGAGATGATTTCAGTGGGAAACTAAAACTAAGTTTTTGGATCATTCTTTTGCAAAAATCTCTGCATTTTGTGATGCTCATCTTTTCTACCTCATCTATAATCTATTCACAGGGTCAGCAGTCAGTTTGCAGCATGTCTGATCAAAGTGATAGCCAAAATATGTCAGAGCAGCAAGTGGTGATGAATGAGGGCACTAGTCCCTCCAGTTCATCTGATGAAGGCAGCAGGAGCACTCCTAGCAACTTGCCAAAGGCTGCCACGAGACAAAGGAAGAAGAGGACTTCAGATTCCGAAGATGAGGACTATGTGGCAGAGGAAGAGGCCACTTCCAAGAGAATTGAGCCAGCTCAAGGCACTAAGCCAGGTCTGAAAATCAAAAGGCCAGCAGGCAGGCAGCCAATGTCAAAGGCCAGAATGTCAACTGAGAAGCCCATAGAGCCAGTTGCAGCTGAGGGCAAGAAAAGAAAGGAAAGGGTGAAGAAGACACTGGCTAGAGTGCTTGGCAAAGCTTCCATCATGGAAGAGGAAGAGGAAGAAGAGGTAGCTGCACCAGCGCCCAAGGCACCCAAGCTAATGGGAGATGCCATAAAATCAGGGGGAGTTGCTTCCAAGGCCAAGTCAGCTCCAAAGCCAAAGCCTAAGAGAAATACAAGGAGCATTCCTGCAGCTGAAAAGAACAAGGCCCCAGTGCCTGAGACTGTTGCTGAAGAAGAGGAAGAGAATGTCCTGAGAAAGCTAAAGCCCAAGATCCCAGACCACAACGATGCTCATCCTGTGGCTGAGGACATGAAGCTCAGGAGAGATTTAGGGCTGAGGAAATGGAGAGAAGCAGACCCATATGCTTCAAGGAGAAGGACAGCAGTGGACTACAGATTTCACACCAAGGAGCAGCAAGATTTCTATGAGACTGTGCTGCTAGATAAGAAGCCCATTGTATGTGATATGAGATGGGTCGACTGGGAATATATCAAGGAAAACGAGGAGCACTATCCTGGAGTGCAAGGCAGCTTCATAGCTTGTGGAGTAGCTGACTTTGTTGGGCAGAAGCTCACAAAGTGGAACGAGGAGCTTATCATGCAATTCTACTCCACGGCACACTTTTATCCAGATGGGAGGATCACATGGATGTGTGAGGGTACAAGGTACCAATCCACAGTTGCTGAGTGGGCACAGATCATTAATGCCCCAGAGGAGCAAGATGAGACTTGGATATCTATGCCAAGAAGAAGATGGACCATAACTCCATGTCCAATATGTACAAGGAAATTCCCAATGAAGCTCTTGACACCTTCAAATTTGGGTCTGTGCATTACCTTCTGTCAGGACTGCCTACGATCAATTGGATACTAAGGCACACCTTATTGCCCAAGTCTGGAGATCACAAGATGATCCGAGGCCATGCTATCAACTTGCTACATGTGTTTGATGTGCCTCAGAAGTTCAAGGTGATGAGTCTCATAGTGGAAACAATCAAGAGGACTGCAGCAGATCAAAAGAGGAGCTGCGGATATGCCCCTCAAATTCAGGAGCTCATTAACTCCAAGATGGGCACGGGCATATATCTATTGGACAAGGAATACCTGCCCATCCGTCCAGATTTCGAGGACAATCAAGTTGTCATGTCTAAGAACGAGCCATCATCTGCCCAAGCATATGCAAAGAAGGAGAAGGCGAGGAAGGAGAAAGCTGCCAAGATGCCTACTCAAGAGGAGGCATTTGAGTACTTCTTGAAGACCAAACAAGAGTAGCTTGGTTACTTGATTGCATCCACGCTGAGGATTGAGCAAAGTCTGGCCACCCTCACTAAGAATCAGCAGAGCCTAGAGAGAATCATGGAACAGAAGTTCTATGACTTGGATGTCAAAGTAACAGAAGTTCAGTCTGCAGTGGAGCAGCTCCAGGAGGACATGCAGGAGAGGAGAGGCAGGACTACCACTCATGCCTTTTCCAGAGTGCCACGAGGCCCGAGGTCATCTGCCGTGCCAGTTGCTGACACCAGAGCCACCACTTTAGCACCTGCTACAGCCTCAGCTCCAGCATCTACTTCAGCTCCAACTCCAGCGTCTACTTCAGCATCTACCGTAGCCTTCATCCTTGGAGTGATCCGGACACCACCACCACCAGAAGATCAAGCCTGAGCGTCGATTTAGCACTATGCATTTTCTAGGAACTTTTTGGTAACTTGTTGCCAAAGGGGGAGAAGATGTATAGATCATAGGCTTCGAGAGAGAGTGTGTTGTTTTTCTCTCTTGCTTTATTTGGTGGTTTTTCAAACTTGTTTGCTTTTGAGTGCTTGAGATACTACGTCATTATTTGTGAGACATTGATGATCATGTGTTTGATCATAAGCTACACTTAATGCTTGCTTAATACTATTATCCTATCTATCTTGTGTGATCATTCACTTTTCTTGGTGATGAGTGCATGTATTTCATTCTTCTCATTTTGAGCGCCCCACCAAGATGTATGTGACATGGAAGAGTAACCCATGACTCTAACTCTTTGTGCATTTGCAGTCCAAAGCAAATTTTAAATATGCACAAATTTAGGGGGAGCTCTTACTTATCACATACTTCTCAAAGCGATGATATATTTCATGCTTATTATCATTTGTCGAAGCTTTGATCTATATGTTGTCATCAATTACCAAAAAGGGGGAGATTGAAAGTGCAACTATCCCTAGGTGGTTTTGGTAATTCATAACAACATATAGCTCATTGAGCTAATGCTATTCCAAGATGGTTATTTCAGGAAAGCTCAGTGATTGGCATGGCATGGATGTGAAAGTGGAACCCTCAAAATGCTAAGGACAAAGGATTGGCTCAAGCTCAAAAGCTCAAGACTCTTCATTTTATATTTTAGTGATCCAAGATCACATTGAGTCTTTAGGAAAAGCCAATACTATCAAGGAGGGATGAGGTGTTGCTTAATGAGCCTCTTGCTTCATGTGCTTAGTGATATGCTCCAAAACCCTCAACTACTTTCCCATATCCACATTTGACCTAAACCCTAAGCCAAACTCGGTCCTACCGATTCTTCCTATCCGGCGCCACCGAGTTTCACTTGTCATTAGCAACTGCCAAACCCTAGCAATTCGGTCCTACCGATAGGGATCTCGGTCTCACCGAGATGGGGTTGCAAACTCTCTGTTTCCCTTTCGTAACTTTTCGGTCTCACCGAAAGAGCGAATCGGTCCCACCGAGATTGCAATGTAAACTCAGTGTTTCCCCTTTGTAACTTTTCGGTCTCACCGAGTTCCACTCGGTCTCACCGAAAGAGCAAATCGGTCCCACCGAGTTTGCCTGACCAACTCTCTGGTTAGCTAATTACCAAATTCGGTCCCACCGAGTTTGTGTAATCGGTCTCACCGAGATTACGTTATGCCCAAACCCTAACCATATCGGTCCTACCGAGTTGCATATCAGTCCCACCGAAAATCTCTAACGGTCACTAGGTTTACATTTTTGGTCCGACCGAGTTTATTGATTCGGTCCCACCGAGATTGGAAAACTGTGTAACGGTTGGATTTTATGTGGAGGCTATATATACCCCTCCACCTCCTTCTCATTCGATGAGAGAGCCATCAGAACACACACACCATTCCAACTCATATGTTCTGAGAGAGAACCACCTACTCAGTTGTTGAGACCAAGACATTCCATTCCTACCATATGAATCTTGATCTCTAGCCTTCCCAAGTTGCTTTCCACTCAAATCTTCTTTCCACCAAATCCAAATCCTATGAAAGAGAGTTGAGTGTTGGGGAGACTATCATTTGAAGCACAAGAGCAAGGAGTTCATTACCTACACACCATTTGTTACTTCTTGGAGAGTGGTGTCTCCTAGATTGGCTAGGTGTCACTTGGGAGCCTCCGACAAGATTGTGGAGTTGAACCAAGGAGTTTGTAAGGGCAAGGATATCGCCTACTTTGTGAAGATCTACCGCTAGTGAGGCAAGTCCTGTGTGGGCGATGGCCATGGTGGGATAGACAAGGTTGCTTCTTCGTGGACCCTTTGTGGGTGGTTGCTTCTTCGTGGACCCTTCGTGGGTGGAGCCCTGTGTGGACTCGCGCAACCGTTACCCTTGGGTGGAGCCCTGTGTGGACTCGCGCAACCGTTACCCTTCGTGGGTTGAAGTCTCCATCAACATGGATGTAGGATAGCACCACCTATCCGAACCACGGGAAAAACATCCGTGTCTCCAATTGCGTTTGAATTCTCCAAACCCTTCCCTTTACATTCTTGCAAGTTGCATGCTTTACTTTCCGCTGCCTATATACTCTTTGCATGCTTGCTTGAATTATGTGATGATTGCTTGGCTTGTCCTAAATTAGCTAAAATCTGCCAAGAACTAAAATTGGGAAAAGGTTAAGTTTTTATTTGGTCAAGTAGTCTAATCACCCCCCCTCTAGACATACTTTCGATCCTACAACTTATCAGGTTGAAGCTTTTTGATATAAGCATCGCAACTCCAAACTTTAAGAAATGACAACTTGGGTTTCTTGCCAAACCACGGTTCACATGGTGTCGTCTCAACGGATTTTGATGATGCCCTATTTAACATGAATGCAGCCGTATCTAAAGCATAGCCCCAAAACGATAGCGGTAAATTAGTAAGTGACATCATAGATTGCACCATATCTAATAAAGTGCGGTTACGACGTTCGGACACACCATTACGTTGTGGTTTTCCAGGTGGCGTGAGTTGCGAAACTATTCCGCATTGTTTCAAATGAAGACCAAACTCATAACTCAAATATTCACCTCCACGATCAGATCATAGAAACTTAATTTTCTTGTTACAATGATTTTCCACTTCACTTTGAAATCCTTTGAACTTTTCAAATGTTTCAGACTTATGTTTCATCAAGTAGATATACCCATATCTGCTCAAATCATCTGTGAAGGTCAGAAAATAACGATACCCGCCACGAGCATCAATACTCATCGGACCGCATACATCAGTATGTATTATTTCCAATAAGTCTGTTGCTCGTTCCATTGTTCCGGAGAATGGAGTCTTAGTCATCTTACCCATGAGGCATGGTTCGCAAGCATCAAGTGATTCATAATCAAGTGATTCCAAAAGCCCATCAGCATGGAGTTTCTTCATGTGTTTTACATCAATATGACCTAAACGGTAGTGCCATAAATAAGTTACACTATCATTATTAAACTTATATCTTTTGGCTTCAATACTATGAATATTGGTATCACTACTATCAAGATTTAGTAAAAATAGACCACTCATCAAGGGTGCATGACCATAGAAGATATTATTCATATAAATAGAACAACCGTTATTCTCTGGTTTAAATGAATAACCGTCTCGCATCAAACAAGATCCAGATATAATGTTCATGCTTAAAGCTGGCACCAAATAACAATTATTCAGGTCTAAAACTAATCCCAAAGGTAGATGTAGAGGTAGCGTGCCGACGACGATCACATCGACTTTGGAACCATTTCCCACGCACATCGTCACCTCGTCCTTAGCCAATCTTCGCTTAATCCGTAGCCCCTGCTTCGAGTTGCAAATATTAGCAACATAACCAGTATCAAATACCCAGGCGCTACTGCGAGCATTAGTAAGGTACACATCAATAACATGTATATCAAATATACCTTTCACTTTGCCATCCTTCTTATCCACCAGATACTTGGGGCAGTTCTGCTTCTAGTGACCAGTCCCTTTACAATACAAGCACTCAGTCTTAGGCTTAGGTCCAGACTTGGGCTTCTTCACTTGAGCAGCAACTTGCTTGTCATTTTTTTAAGTTTCCCTTCTTCCCTTTGCCCTTCTTCTTGAAACTAGTGGTCTTGTTGACCATCAACACTTGATGCTCCTTCTTGATTTCTACCTCCGCGGCTTTTAGCATCGCGAAGAGCTTGGAAATTGTCTTATCCATCCCTTGTATATTATAGTTCATCGCGAAGCTTTTGTAGCTTGGTGGCAATGATTGAAGAACTCTGTCAATGACACTATCATCGGGAAGATTAACTCCCAGTTGAGTCAAGTGGTTGTGGTACCCAGACATTCTGAATATATGTTCACTGACAGAACTATTCTCCTCCATCTTGCAGCTGTAGAACTTATTGGAGACTTCATATCTCTCAATCCGGGCATTTGCTTGAAATATTAACTTCAACTCCTGGAACATCTCATATGCTCCATGACGTTTAAAACATCGTTGAAGTCCCGATTCTAAGCCGTAAAGCATGACACACTGAACTATCAAGTAGTCATCAGCTTTGCTCTGCCAGACGTTCATAACATCTGGTGTTGCTCCTGCAACGGGTTTTGCACCAACCGGTGCTTCCAAGACGTAATTCTTCTGTGCACCAACCGGTGCTTCCAAGACGTAATTCTTCTGTGCAGCAATGACACTACAAAAAAATACACTTCCGTGATGATACATGTTTGTCACAGTAGGTCGTGTTTTCTGTCATGCATGTACATCCATGACAAATTTATGACAGAATCAAGATAGTCATACCTGTGCTGTCGTAGAAGTGTTCCATGACATTGCTAAAATTATCATCACGAAAGTGTCCAAGATTATCGTCCACTTCCATGACAATAAATCGCGCGTCACAGAAGTGCTTTCGTCAAGGGTGACCGACACATGGCATCCATCGTAACGGAACGCCGTTAAGCTATCGGGTCGGATTTTGGATCCGATAACCCGTTAACAGCCACGACCAATGCCGATTTTCCACGTGTAAAATTCTCATTGGCTGACGGATCCACGTGTCAGCTCCGCGTTGGCATAGGTGTCAACTCATCCAACGGTCGAGATGGGCCTATGATATGTTGACACGTGGACCGGCCCAAAAGTGGCCCACAAAGATTAAAGGGCCGGCCCAACAGAAGGCACATAAGATTTAACGGACCATAATGGGCCGGCCCAGCTAAAGGCCCACACGATTTTGCAGACCATAATGGGCTGGACCAGCTAAAGGCCCACAAGATTTTGCGGACCACAATGGGCCGGCCCAGCTAAAGGCCCACAAGATTCTGCTGACCATAATGGGCCAGCCCAGCTAAAGGCCCAACATTCTCTGTCAAATCGGCCCGTCAACGGCCTGTCTTAAACTTGTCATCAACGCGGCCCATGGTCACTTCTGGCCCGTTAACAGTCCGCTAAGTAATAGGGCCGAATTATGGCCCGGTGTATTTCCGGCATGTTAAAGGTCCGACTTCATTTGGGCCCATTTACAGGCCATCAAAACTTTCGGCCCATAAACGACCGTGAAGGATTTGGGTCATATTCGGCCATGTCTGACATTCGGCCTATTAGAGGCCCACTATAGCTTTGGGTCACTTTCGGCTTGTTGTCATTTTCGGCCTGTTAACACCGGACGTAAACCATGGGCCATATGTGGCCCAATGTCATATCGGGCCCATTAACGGCCCATATAAAAATGACGATAATCTAGCCCGACCGAAGTTCCGGCCTGTTAAAGGCCCGTGTATTAGGTCGGCACATTTACGTCCCGTCCAAATTTCGGCCTGTTAAAGTCCAGTGGGTTATTTGGCACAATCAGGGCCCAATCTCACTTTCAGTCTATTAAAGGCCCATGTATTTTATGGGCTCGAGATATTTACACCTGTAAACGGCCTATTTTTATCGAGGGCCCAAATTATGTTTAGGCCTGTTAAAGGCCCACTATGGGCACAGGCCTACTAGAAAAATATGAAAGCTTATGCTAATTTAGGCCCAGATATTTTTAGTGGGCTACATGCCAATTTCGGCCCGTAATCATTTTTAGCCCAATTGGAATGGGCCCGGCGAATGTTGGCATGTTGGGCTCCTACGAAGCTTTCGGCCAAATACATTACTAAGATAAACCTACACTATACAAAAATAGCGTCATAATTACTGTAGCCTGAGGCAGCATCATAAATATTGTATCACAACAAAATAAATTCCAACCATACAACAAAAGGCATGTTGGCATAATGTTTATAGTCCTTCTAGATAAAAGCACCATCAGATGTATAGAAGCACAGATCATTTGACCTGAGTGCTAATGTTTCAGGCTGTAGAATCTGATGGAGCAGCACGATCTCCACCTTTTTCCGCCATTTCTCTTGAACAACGAAGCGAATGTCTGATAGTCTGGTTTCAAAACCATTCATATCTTAACGACATTTCTCAACCACTATTCTTGTTTCCGAAACAACGTCCATTAGGGATTGGACTTGTGTCTTGAGCACAGATATATCACTCTGTCTAGCAGGAAGATTTTGTTCAGTAGGCGATTTGGATGAGGTTACCTTGACAACCAACCCAGAATTACGCAGGAAGCTGATTTTTGCACTGTTAGTGGAGAGATACTGACGCACTGCAGCAAGAGGTGACATTGTGCCTGTAGTAGCCTCGTCACCTTCAGGTGGTTGTGGCTATTCAATCATTTGTTCCATAGCTTCCTGAAAGTTTGAACTTGTAGATTAGTGTACCAGATAAGTTACTAATGAGACAAAAACAAACAAAGTAGGTTAAATGTTTATACATAACTTATTTTGCTGAACTACTGTAATACATTAGCATGTATTGTAGTGCCAACTACATAATAAAATCACTTTCGGAACATATGTCCATGTAGCATGCCTACTGTATTGTCTATTTCCTCACATTAGTTGACATCTAAGGATAAAGAGACATGGTTTAAAGTAGGATGAACATAGTATGACATCATTCATATCATGGGCAAACAGATATAAAACAAACAGGCTATTTTATCATTGTGTGCGCATGTGAACATAACAACTAGATTACAGATCAAGACCAAAAGAATATCCTTCATCTCTTTTAAACCATGTAAGGTGAAATGATACGTGAAGACAACTGTGAATAAAAGTGAATAGGGTAACTGACATTGGTTGCAAACCAAGTAGTTAAATGAACACATCACAGTACCAATCAGTTCAAGGCAGGAGGAGTAAGGACTTATAACAGCGGCTTGAACTGGTGTGCTCATGCCCTTGATCTTGCTGGTGTGGCAATCCTTGAAGATTTGCACTGCATTCGGTTCAGGTTCTTTTTGGTCTGCACGGGATTTCCTCTGTATTTGGAACAAGTCAATATAGATACGATAATATGGCACAAAAAAGAAGGAAGTATCAGCTATTTACAAGAGCCTCGCAGTGTGCAATATAGCAACGAGATCCTGTGGTCTGTTGGAATTTCAATTTAGAACGGTTGGTTTTGTTCTTCAAATAGTTAGCCTAGAAGAAGATACACTTGTAAGGCACATACATAAATACAAGTTCAATATGTGGTCTGATCAAATACATATAGCCTACCTGATACTTTGGATCAGATCAGTGTTTAACGAGGGCTGTCGAGTCTTCGTCTGTAATATATTCCACTGGAGATGTTTGGGCGATTTCATTGTTAGCCTTGCCTTCAAAGTGAGATTTTCTAAGGTGGTACCGATACTGTCACAGAGCAGACTGAAAAACATGAGTGCATGTTTGTCTAGTTGCATCATCTTTCAGATCCAACTTGAACCTCATCTGTTGAAAAAAGAATGTGAGTATTATTAGGAGGAAGCTAGAAAGTATGGGACAGAGCAAGACAATATTACTAATTGCGATGAATAACATTACTTACGGATAAATGGTCAAGGAAGGTGTTAAACTGGGTATTGTCTTTCTCATTCCTGTACTAGATCCACGTTGGGAGGATACGTGCATGACACCTAACGGCAACGGCTGCCTTTGATACTAACTTGGCTGACTCTGTAGCATCACGTGGCCTTTTTAAACCTGCCTCAAAATGGATCTCCATTCTTCCTCCTTTAGATTTTGTTAATCTGTCAAGCATTATCCCTGATGTCTGTTTCCGCTTGCGTCGTGGTGCTAGTTCAACAACGAATATGGAAAGTGTTAGTGTACATCAAACTGTGAGAGTACATATAAAGGAGCATGCAACTGCAACTTGACTCGGTCAGGTACCGTCTTGGTGTTGATGCTCATGAGGTTCATCTGATCTTGCCAAGTCATGTTGTGTCAGCAATGCTTCAGAAGTAGTGTTAGGTGTGAAGGCAGCTTGGGAACTGGCCAGTTTCGGAGCAAACGAACGAGTAACTGGTTGAGATGTTGGTACAGTTGAAGCGGATGCTGCAGCTGGTGGAGCAGGTGATATTGTGTTTGTAGATTTAGCCGGTGGACTTGGACCTTCTACTGCACTATAAGTACCAGCAGAATCTCGATGGCAGAACCTTTTCCGTTTCACCCAATGAGTAACATCACTCCCTACTATATTATTTTCCTTGCTCTTTTTTGACTTTGCCATGTCAAGCTGTACCCACAACACAAAAGAATAAAATCACTCTTCAGAACTCATTGATGCATGATACAGACAAGCAATACTTTGATGTAAGACAACTGTATGAGGATGGAATATGTAAGAAAAACAGGATGGCATGACATATTCACAGCTACGATGTGCAAACTAAGCAGAAGGATTTTCAAGAAAATAGAAGTAATGCAAGCTAGACACCATATGAAAGATGCAACCAATATTACTCTACCAAGTTAAAAGTGTCTTGTCATAAGTGGAAATTCGAAAAATTAGAAGTAGTACAACATAGAAATCAATGCAAGATGCAACCACTATCAAACTGCCATGTTAAAAGCGTCCAATCATGAGTGACTGATGCGGGATACACAACAGTAGTACTTTGATGTAAGAACATGGTATGATAGATAGATGTAGTGTATTATAGACACAGAAAGCCATGTCATATGCACATGTATAACATATAAACTCAGCAGGTGCAATTTAATCAAAATAGAAGAAATACAAGCTAGACAACATATGCAACATGAAACCAGTTATCACACTGTCAACTTAGAGTAAGCACCTGCGATGGTGGAGTACGGGAGATGAACTTATCATGTAGACTTGGGACTTTAACTTCATTCGTAGTAGCAGTGGAAAATCTAGAGAGTCTTTGTTTGCGTCAGTGTGGAGGACCACCAACATCCCCTAACTTACTCTTTTCCTTCCTATTTTCTGATATTGCCTTATGAAGTCAAAACCACAAGAAGATGAATAAAATTAGCTCTGCATAACTGGTTGATGCATGATACAAACGAACACTACTTTGATGTAGGGCAAGCGCAGGATAGGAGGATGGAATATATACAAAAAAGACAACGTTTCATATTCACACGTACGATAGGAGGATGAAATATGTATGAAAAAACAGTAAGCGGAAGGCATTTCAACAAAATTAGAAGAAATGAAAGCTAGGCACCATATGAACATGCAACCAATATCACTCTATCAGGTAAAAAGTGTCTCGTCGTAAGTGCCATTTCAAGAAATTAGAAGCAGTAGAAGCTAGAAGACAATGCAAGATGCAACCTACATCACAGTCCCCAGTTAAATGTGTCTTATGGGTAAGTGATCGTTGTAGGTATAAGTTGTAAGCTATGCAGATGCAATTCAACATAATCAGAAGCAACACAAACTACACATCATACGGAAAACGCAACCACGTATAACAGTTCCAAGTAAGAGCAAGCACGTGTGATGGTGGAGTAGGGGAGATGTGCTCATCATGTACACGTATGTTCTAGAAACAGGAATACGTGTCATATTCACAGGCATTATGTGTAAAGTAAGCAGATGCAGTTCAAGTTAGAAGCAATACAAGCTAGACATCATACGCAACATGCAACCACATATAATAGTGTCAAGTTAGAGCAAGCACCTGTGATGGTGGAGTAGGGGAGATGTGCTCATCATCTACACAGCTACGTTGACTGTCCAGCCTTGTGTTGTCTTGCGAATCTTGTTGGGAGGATGGCGGAGTAGAATCTGTAGAGACCCCCTATTTGAGTTGCTCTGAAGGACCACCATCATCCGCTGCCGGACTAATTTCCTTCAGCTGTAATGATTTTGCATTGTGAAGTCAAACCGATAAGAAAAAGGAATAAAATTCGCTCTTTAGAACTCATTCATGCATGATACTGACGAACACTACTCGGATGAAAGGCAAACACATGATGCAAGGATGGAATATATATGAAAAACAGGATGGTGTGACATATTCACACCTATGATGTGGTAACTAAGCAGAAGACATTTCAACAAATTAGAAGCACTGCAAGCTAGACACCATATGAAAGATGCAACCAATATCACTCTGCCAAGTTCAAACTGTATGGCGTTTCAACAAATTAGAAGCAGTACATGCTAGAAATCATATGCAAGACACAACCAATATCACAGTGGCGACTTAAAGGTGCCTTATCATAAGATATAGTATGTACCAAAAACAGGAAAGCGTGTCATATTCACATGTATCATGTGTAAGCTAAGCAGATGCAGTTTACACTAATTAGGAGCAATACGAGCTAGACACCATGTGCAACATGCAACCAGATATCACACTGCCAAGTTAGAGCAAGCACCTTGGATGGTGGAGTAGGGGAGCGGAGACTTGGACCTTGTAATGCACTATTAGTACAAGGAGAATCAGTACAGATGCTCTGTTTACATTGCTGCAAGGGACCACCATCATCGCCTTCCTTACTCTTTTCCTTCCTCTTTCTTGATTTTGCCTTGCCAAGTCAAACCCACAAGAAAAAGGAATAAAATTTGCTCTTCAGAACTCATTGATGCATGATACTGACGAACACTACTTTCATGTAAGACGAACACTACATATCACACTGCCAAGTAAGAGCAAGCACCTGCGATGGTGGTGTGGGGGAATTGCGGTGATCAACTAGAGAGCTACGTTGACTATCTTCATTTAGCCTTGTTGTTTCTTGAGAATCATGTGGGGAGGATGATACTGCACTCTTTAAACGAGTATGGCGTCTCACAGAAACCCACCCAGGTGACTGTCTCATCATAAGTGATTGAAGAGGGATACAAAAGAGCATTAGTTTGATGTACGAACATGGTTAATAGACATATGTAGTATGTATCAAAAACAGGAAGGCATGCCATTATCAAAGGTATAATGTGTAAAGTAAGCAGATGCAATTTAACCAAATTGGAAGCAATACAAGCTAGACACCATATGCAACATGCAACCACATTTGACAGCGTGAAGTTAAAGCAAGCACCTAGGATGGTTGTGTGTGGCAATTGAGATCATCACTGCAGAGCTACGTTTATTGTCTCCAACTGCTGACACTACACCCGTTAGAGCGCTGGAACGCTTAGTGCTTATCTTTGAATTACACTGGAGCGACTTCTGTCTTTTCTTCTCTGCATTCATCAACACTGTGTCAGAGTCTGAAATACCCATGCATAAAAAAACAATAGTGTGAGTATGGGTGAAGTGTGTGCACAATTAGTACAGTGTAAAGGTAGAAGATAGCGGGTCGGTGAGAAATAAATGATGGGAGACATATGATAGCTCTACAACATGCATGGCACACTAAATTACTACAGGATTCTATGGAAATAATAGTCGACTAAAAGCAGATAGGTCAGTCCATTTTTTCTGCACCGTTCGATGTACAAAGAACGGGCAGATCGCCTTCATCTACCTCCAGCGAGTCAGTGTTGACGATCTTCCTCAAAATGCCAGCGACCACCGGCCCAGTATTCCTCCTGTGCCTGCGCCCTCCCCTCGACCTCACCGCACCGCCATTCTTGGCACCCCCCGGCCATCCATTCAAGCCCCGCCGACCTCCAGATCGGGCGCAAGCAGCTCCTGCGCCCCACACCCTATGATAGACACCGATGCGCCACTTCCCCGGGGAACAGACGGACTAGGTGCTCTGCGCGCCTAAGCGGGTGTTTCTTCTTTTAATTGCGGTTCGACTGACCCTGAATTGAAATCCAGGCGGGCTACTGACCTCTAGCAAAGGTGAAATAGTTAAAGGGACGAAACCTTGTGCATTTAGTATCACGAAGAAGATGCAGTAAGAAGCGCTCAACTAGTTTCTTTCGTGGGATGAATACGGTGTGAGAGGAGACGTAAGATTTGCACGAATAAGGGAAGAGGAGTACCTCTTTCTGCTGGCGGTGTTGTGTCCTCCTTCTGTTTTTCCGACGATCTTCTTGTTGTTCGCCGGAAACCAGAAGTTGTGGAGGACGGTGCAGCCTTGGACGAACCCATGGCCAAGTTGTTGAGTGTGGTGCAGTGGCCATATGTCAGCGGCGGGGAAGCAGATCCGAGGCGGTGAACAACGGCGTAGCGGGAACAGCTCCGGTGCGGTGGACGGTTGTGACAGTGGAGCCGCAGCAGTGAGGCGCAGGACGGCGTGGTCGGAGTGGTTCTGGTACGGCGTACGTCGGCATCAGCGTCGTGGAGGCAGCTCTGCCTCGGCTTCAGCTGCTAAGTCCTTGAGGGTGTTGCGGTTGCGGTTGCGTTGGACGACGACGTCGGGGTACCGGCTCCAGCGTGATGGAGGAGGGCGGCGATGGATTGGCCACTATGGGGTGGAGGATGGAGGAGGCTGGGGTTTCGCGGCTGGTGGAGAGGGCGTTTTCGCGCCCATGGAGTATGAATGGGGAAATGGAGGGAGGCGGGGAACTAAGGGGGAACAATGTTTCGGTTTGAGACGCGCTTGTTTGAAATTTGGTGAAAGTTACAAACTTTCCCCCCATCTAAAATTTCGGACATATGGCGGGTTGGGGGTAGGACAGTCATGTCAGGTGTCCCAAATGTGGGCGGGATAGATTTCAGCCGAGCGCATGGGTAGGCGCCCATGGCGTATGAATGCTTCTCTCGCGTCTTGGTGAAGTTACAAACCTACCCCAGTTTAGACCTTTGGACATCGGGCCGATAGGCTACACGGGACAGAGTCAGGACTGTAATTTCCTACCACCAAAACATTAGTCTCGCGCGGTTTTGGGTGACCAGAGGCCTATTTGGCACTTCGTTCAATATTTGGGAGCAGAAGCATTAATGTTTTCGGTTCTCTTGAATTGAACTTTCAGGATTTGTCAAACTTCACAAATCTTTACTCTTGAAAATCCTAAAGCTATGATTATTTTGGAATGGAGGGGGTACATTTGAATATACATTGTACACAAGTATATATTAAAAAATATGCAACTTACCTCAGTTCATGCATGGTTCCAGATATAATCTCCTTGGTTGCAAAAAAAAGTTAGATATGCGTATGAATATATATATATATATATATATATATATATATATATATATATATATATATATAGCATGTTCAAACTCACAACAAAGATTGGTGCCCCCTTTTACATCTGATTTACAAATGCCATTATCTCGGGTTCAAATAGATGAATGCACTTCCTATGAATTTGAATCTTCGAAACCCCCTTTATGTTGAATTCGACATGTATTCTATTTCGTAGCTAGCAATTTGGAATGTATCCATGCAAGTGACAAATGTATAAAGTGCTTCACACTAACAACATGGAGTGCACTAATTAATGTTTATATATGAATTGCAAAAGCATCCATTGCTTGTATTTCAAACCGCTCTCACTCTATGGATCGATAATATGAAATAAACACATGCACATGCTAGAATTCAATTGCAGTTGAAGAAAGAGCCTACTCCTGGTACTGTATATTAGTGATAGGGGTGTGTACAAAGTACATGTGAATACCAGGCATTGTGCGTGTGTGTATACTATCGACGAACTAGCCCCCAAGCTTGTATAACATACTAAGGGCCTAGGGTTACAAATCATATATAGTCGGCTTATCACCAGTGGGGATGGAGTCCTCCGCGACTCTGGTAGCTTCGTGTTGTACGCCGAGTCCTCCACATGGGTCTTCGTATAACACGTCTCGGTCCAACCTATATGTGGCGCGGGATGGAACCGACCCATGAGTCTTCATGTTGACCCACCACAACTAGAAATGATGTGCCCACCACACCACACACACAATCGGCCACTAAGAAAATAAGCATATACAATAGCACAACGGTATCTAGCTCACGATACGTCTCCATATTTTGTTGATGACACTGACGGACTTTGCATTTGATGCGTGCTCCGTATTTTGTTGATGACACTTACGGTCATTGTATTTGAAGCGAAAGCACGATATGGTCACTGTACTTCAGAATAAGCTCATCATGGTCACCACATACATTTTGTCGTGCTAACCAACATGTGGTTGGATGGTTAGAGGACAGTGGTTTCTCGAGTCCACCAAGGTTAAAGTCCCGGTGCTCACATTTATCTTGTGTTAATTTCAGTATTTTCCGACGACGTACGTTCAGTGGGAGGAGACGTTCCACTCGACTACGAGGCACCTATGGTGACTTCGTAAAATCTCAAGATCATATATGCTGGCCCACTCTCTCGAAGGTGCTCATAGGGGTAGGGTTCGCGTGTGTGCGCTTATAGCGGTGAGTGCTTGCGCGTATATATGAGCCCTTGCGTCTGTACCATGTTAAACAAATACATATCATGATTATACGGTCACTGGCTCACCCGTACAACTCCGTATTTTGTTGATGACACAATCAATTGACCAGTCAAACGTTCCACGTGGCTCAACTAGTGTTGCACCATCGGGGCGTGTAACCGTGGGGCCCACCTGTCAGCCCGTATATGAAAGAAAGAAATGGTAGTTTGAGTCTGTACTGTGTTAATAAAATAGGAGTACATTTTAGGGTGATCATACGGTCGCTGGCTCACCATACAGCTCCGTAATTTGTTGATAACACGATCAATTGACCAGTCAAACGGCCCACATTCAGTAGCGCACATTACCATAGGGCCCACCCGTCAGCGCGTATATGAAGGACAAAAATGGTAATAAATTAGTGGTCAGTGGGTATTCGAAGTCGTGAGACCTCTGGTTAGCAGTCACCGGCGGTTGGGGGCGTTCATT